>NW_027597353.1:0-85428 GCF_964194155.1 Cetorhinus maximus
AACAGAGGGAGTTAAGAAGATAAAACAGTGAGAGTTCAGGAGATAAAACAGTGAGTGTTCATGGGATAAAACATCGAGAGTTCAGGGGATAAAACAGCAAGAGTTCAGGAGGTAAAACAGCGAGAGTTGAGGCGATAATACAGTGAGAGTTAAGGAGAGAAAAAGGCGAGAGTTCAGAAGATAAAACAGCTGGAGTTCAGAGGATGAAACAACGACAGTTTAGAGGATTAAACAGAGGGAGTTAAGAAGATAAAACAGTGAGAGTTCAGGAGTATAACAGCGAGAGTTCAGGAGTATAACAGCGAGAGTTCAGGAGTATAACAGTGAGAGTTCAGGAGATGAAAACAGCGCATTCAGGGATATAACCGAGGGAGTTCAGGAGATAAAACAGTGAGAGTTTGGGAGATAAAAGTGCGAGAGATCGTGAGATAAATCAGCGATAGCTTAGGAGATAAAACAGCGAGCGTTCAGGAGTTAAAACAGCGAGAGTTAAGGAGATAAAACAGTGAGAGCTCAGGGGATAAAACAACGAGAGTTCAGCAGATAAAACAGTGAGAGTTCAGGCGATAAAACAGTGAGTGTTCAGGGGATAAAACAGTGAGAGTTCAGGGGATAAAACAGCGAGAGTTCAGGGGAGAAAACAGTGGGAGTTTAGGAGATAAAACAGTGAGAGTTCAGGAGAGAAAAAGGCGAGAGTTCAGAAGATAAAACAGCGGGAGTTCAGGGGATCAAACAACGAGAGTTTAGGAGATAAAACAGCAGGAGTTCAGGGGATAAAACAATGAGAGTTTAGGGGATAAAACAACGAGAGTTCAGGAGATAAAACAGCGAGAGTTCAGGAATTAAAACTGCAAGGGTTTGGGAGAGAAGGCAGTGAGACGTCGGTAGGTAAAACAGCGAGCGTTCAGGTGATGTAACAGCGAGAGTTCAGGAGATATAACAGCGAGAGTTCAGGAGACTAAAACAGTGAGTTCAGGCGATATAACAGCTGGAGTTCAGGAGATTAAACAGCGAGTTCAAGGGATATAACAGCTGGAGTTCAGGAGATAAAACAGTGAGAGTTCAGGGGATAAAAAAGCGAGAGTTCAGGGGAGAAAACAGTGGGAGTTTAGGAGATAAAACAGTGAGAGTTCAGGAGATAAAACAGTGAGTGTTCCGGGGATAAAACAGTGAGAGTTGAGGTGATAATACAGTGAGAGTTAAGGAGAGAAAAAGGCGAGAGTTCAGAAGATAAAACAGCGGGAGCTCAGAGGACGAAACAACGAGAGTTCAGGGTATAAAAAAACGAGAGTTTAGGGGATAAAACAGCGAGAGTTCAGAAGATAAAACAGCGAGAGTTAAGGAGATAAAACAGTGAGAGTTCAGGAGTATAACAGCGAGAGTTCAGGAGTATAACAGCGAGAGTTCAGGAGTATAACAGTGAGAGTTCAGGAGATGAAAACAGCGCATTCAGGGATATAACTGAGGGAGTTCAGGAGATAAAACAGTGAGAGTTTGGGAGATAAAAGTGCGAGAGATCGTGAGATAAATCAGCGATAGCTTAGGAGATAAAACAGCGAGCGTTCAGGAGTTAAAACAGCGAGAGTTAAGGAGATGAAACAGTGAGAGCTCAGGGGATAAAACAACGAGAGTTCAGCAGATAAAACAGTGAGAGTTCAGGCGGTAAAACAGTGAGTGTTCAGGGGATAAAACAGTGAGTGTTCAGGGGATAAAACAGTTAGAGTTCAGGGGATAAAACAGCGAGAGTTCAGCAGATAAAACAGTGGGAGTTTAGGAGATAAAACAGCGACAGTTCAGGAATTAAAACTGCGAGTGTTTGGTAAAGAGAACGAGACAATGGTAGATAAAACAGCGAGAGGCCAGAGGATAAAAAAACGTGAGTTCAGGAGATATAACAGCAAGAGATCAGGATTTATAACAGCGAGAGTTAGGGAGATCGAACAGCAAGAGTTCAGGAGATAAAACAGTGAGAGTTCAGGCGATAAAACAGTGAGAGTTCAGGGGATAAAACAGCGAGAGTTCAGCAGATAAAACAGCGGGAGTTCAGGGTATAAAAAAACGAGAGTTTAGGGGATAAAACAGCGAGAGTTCAGGAGATAAAACAGTGAGTGTTCAGGGGATAAAACATCGAGAGTTCAGGGGATAAAACAGCGAGAGTTCAGGAGGTAAAACAGCGCGAGTTCAGGAGATAAAACAGTGAGAGTTGAGGAGAGAAAAAGGCGAGAGTTCAGAAGATAAAACAGCGGGAGTTCAGAGGATGAAACAACGAGAGTTTAGGGGATTAAACAGTGGGAGTTCAGGAGATAAAACAGTGAGAGTTGAGGACTATAACAGCGAGAGTTCAGGAGTATAACAGTGAGAGTTCAGGAGTATAACAGTGAGAGTTCAGGAGTTAAAACAGCGCATTCAGGGATATAACCGAGGGAGTTCAGGAGATAAAACAGTGAGAGTTTGGGAGATAAAACAGCAAGAGGTCGAGGATAAAACAGTGAGAGTTCGGGAGATAAAAGTGAGAGAGATCGTGAGATAAATCAGCGATAGCTTAGGAGATAAAAGAGCGAGCGTTCAGGAGTTAAAACAGCGAGAGATAAGGAGATAAAACAGTGAGTGTTCAGGGGATAAAACTGTGAGTGTTCAGGGGATAAAACAGTGAGAGTTCAGGGGATAAAACAGCGAGAGTTCAGGGGAGAAAACAGTGGGAGTTTAGGAGATAAAACAGCGACAGTTCAGGAATTAAAACTGCGAGTGTTTGGTAGAGAAGAGAACGAGACATTGGTAGATAAAACAGCGAGAGGCAAGAGGATAAAACAACGTGAGTTCAGGACATATAACAGCAAGAGATCAGGAGTTATAACAGCGAGAGTTAGGGAGATATAACAGCAAGAGTTCAGGAGATAAAACAGTGAGAGTTCAGGCGATAAAACAGTGAGAGTTCAGGGGATAAAACAGCGAGAGTTCAGAAGATAAAACAGCGAGAGTTCAGGGTATAAAAAAACGAGAGTTTAGGGGATAAAACAGCGAGAGTTCAGGGGAGAAAACAGTGGGAGTTTAGGAGATAAAACAGCGAGAGTTCAGGAGATAAAACAGTGAGTGTTCAGGGGATAAAACATCGAGAGTTCGGGGATAAAACAGCGAGAGTTCAGGAGATAAAACAGTGAGAGTTGAGGCGATAATACAGTGAGAGTTCAGGAGTATAACAGCGAGAGTACAGGAGTATAACAGTGAGAGTACAGGAGTAAAACAGCGAGAGTTCAGCAGTATAACAGTGAGAGTTCAGGAGATTAAAACAGCGCGTTCAGGGGATATAAACGAGGGAGTTCAGGAGATAAAACAGTGAGAGTTTGGGAGATAAAACAGCGAGAGGTCGGAGGATAAAACAGTGAGAGTTCGGGAGATAAAAGTGCGAGAGATCGTGAGATAAATCAGCGATAGCTTAGGAGATAAAACAGTGAGAGCTCAGGGGATAAAACTACGAGAGTTCAGCAGATAAAACAGTGAGAGTTCAGGCGATAAAACAGTGAGTGTTCAGGGGATAAAACAGTGAGTGTTCAGGGGCTAAAACAGTGAGAGTTCAGGAGGTAAAACAGCGAGAGTTCAGGAGATAAAACAGCGAGAGTTCAGCAGATAAAACAACGAAAGTTCCAGAGATAAAACAGCGGGAGTTCAGGAGATAAAACAGCGAGTGTTCAGGGGGTAAAACAACTCGAGTTCAGGAGATAAAACAGCGAGTGTTCAGTGAATAAAAGATCAAGGGTTCAGGGGAGAAAACAGTGGGAGTTCAGGAGATAAAACAGTGAAAGTTCTGGAGATAAAACAATGAGAGTTCTGGAGACAAAACAGTGGGACTTCAGGAGAGAAAAAGGTGAGAGTACAGAAGATAAAACAGCGGGAGTTCAGGGGATCAAACAACGAGAGTTTAGGGGATAAAACAGCGGGAGTTCTGGCGATAAACCAGCGAGCGTTGAGGAGATAAAAGAGTTGGAGTTCAGGGGATAAAACAATGAGAGTTTAGGGGATAAAACAACGAGAGTTCAGGAGATAAAACAGCGAGAGTTCAGGAATTAAAACTGCAAGGGTTTGGGAGAGAAGACAGTGAGACGTCGGTAGATAAAACAGCGAGAGTTCAGGAGATGTAACAGTGAGAGTTCAGGAGATATAACAGCGAGAGTTCAGGAGATTAAACAGCGAGTTCAGGGGATATAACAGCTGGAGTTCAGGAGATAAAACAGCGAGAGTTTGGGAGATAAAACAGCAAGAGGTCGGAGGATCAAACAGTGAGAGTTCAGGGGATAAAACAGTGAGAGTTCAGGGGATAAAACAGCAAGAGTTCAGGGGAGAAAACAGTGGGAGTTTAGGAGATAAAACAGCAACAGTTCAGGAATTAAAACTGCGAGTGTTTGGCAGAGAAGACAACGAGGCATTGGTAGATAAAACAGCGAGAGGCCAGAGGATAAAACAACGTGACTTCAGGAGATATAACAGCAAGAGATCAGGAGATATAACAGTGAGAGTTAGGGAGATCTAACAGCAAGAGTTCAGGAGATAAAACAGTTAGAGTTCAGGCGATAAAACAGTGAGAGTTCAGGGGATAAAACAGCGAGAGTTTAGAAGATAAAACAGCGGGAGTTCAGGGTATAAAAAAATGAGAGTTTAAGGGATAAAACAGCGTGAGTTCAGGGGAGAAAACAGTGGGAGTTTAGGAGATAAAACAGCGAGAGTTCAGGAGATAAAACAGTGAGTGTTCAGGGGATAAAACTTCGAGAGTTCAGGGGATAAAACAGCGAGAGTTCAGGAGGTAAAACAGCGAAAGTTCAGGGGAGAAAACAGTGGGAGTTTAGGAGATAAAACAGTGAGAGTTCAGGAGAAAAAACAGTGTGAGTTCAGGAGATAAAACAGTGAGTGTTCAGGGGATAAAACAATGAGAATTTAGGAGATAAAACAGTGACAGTTCAGGAATTAAAACTGCAAGTGTTCGGGAGAGAAGACAACGAGACATTGGTAGATAAGACAGCGAGAGTCCAGGGGATAAAACAGCGTGAGTTCAGAGGATGAAACAACGAGAGTTTAGGGGATTAAACAGCGGGAGTTCAGGAGATAAAACAGTGAGAGTTCAGGAGTATAACAGCGAGAGTTCAGGAGTATAACAGCGAGAGTTCAGGAGTATAACAGTGAGAGTTCAGCAGATTAAAACAGCGCATTCAGGGATATAACCGAGGGATTTCAGGAGATAAAACAGTGAGAGTTTGGGAGATAAAACAGCAAGAGGTCGGAGGATAAAACAGTGAGAGTTCGGAAGCTAAAAGTGCAAGAGATCGTGAGATAAATCAGCGATAGCTTAGGACATAAAACAGCGAGCGTTCAGGAGTTAAAACAGCGAGAGTTAAGGAGATAAAACAGTGAGAGCTCAGGGGATAAAACAACGAGAGTTCAGCAGATAAAACAGTGAGAGTTCAGGCGATAAAACAGTGAGTGTTCAGGGGATAAAACAGTGAGTTTTCAGGGGATAAAACAGTGAGAGTTCAGGGGATTAGACAGCGAGAATTCAGGGGAGAAAACAGTGGGAGTTTAGGAGATAAAACAGCGACAGTTCAGGAATTAAAACTGCGAGTGTTTGGTAGAGAAGACAACAAGACATTGGTAGATAAAACAGCGAGAGGCCAGAGGATAAAACAACGTGAGTTTAGGAGATATAACAGCCAGAGATCAGGAGTAATAACAGCGAGAGTTAGGGAGATCTAACAGCAAGAGTTCAGGAGATAAAACAGTGAGAGTTCAGGCGATAAAACAGTGAGAGTTCAGGGGATAAAACAGCGAGAGTTCAGAAGATAAAACAGCGGGAGTTCAGGGTATAAAAAAACGAGAGTTTAGGGGATAAAACAGCGAGAGTTCGGGGAGAAAACAGTGGGAGTTTAGGAGATAAAACAGCGAGAGTTCAGGAGATAAAACAGTGAGTGTTCATGGGATAAAACATCGAGAGTTCAGGGGATAAAACAGCGAGAGTTCAGGAGGTAAAACAGCGAGAGTTGAGGCGATAATACAGTGAGAGTTAAGGAGAAAAAAAGGCGAGAGTTCAGAAGATAAAACAGCGGGAGTTCAGAGGATGAAACAACGAGAGTTTAGGGGATTAAACAGTGGGAGTTCAGGAGATAAAACAGTGAGAGTTCAGGAGTATAACAGCGAGAGTTCAGGAGTATAACAGCGAGAGTTCAGGAGTATAACAGTGAGAGTTCAGGAGATGAAAACAGCGCATTCAGGGATATAACTGAGGGAGTTCAGGAGATAAAACAGTGAGAGTTTGGGAGATAAAAGTGCGAGAGATCGTGAGATAAATCAGCGATAGCTTAGGAGATAAAACAGCGAGCGTTCAGGAGTTAAAACAGCGAGAGTTAAGGAGATAAAACAGTGAGAGCTCAGGGGATAAAACAACGAGAGTTAAGCAGATAAAACAGAGAGTGTTCAGGGGATAAAACAGTGAGTGTTCAGGGGATAAAACAGTGAGAGTTCTCGGGATAAAACAGCGAGAGTTCAGGGGAGAAAACAGTGGGAGTTTAGGAGATAAAACAGTGAGAGTTCAGGAGAAAAAACAGTGTGAGTTCAGGAGATAAAACAGTGAGTGTTCAGGGGATAAAACAATGAGAATTTAGGAGATAAAACAGTGACAGTTCAGGAATTAAAACTGCAAGTGTTTGGGAGAGAAGACAACGAGACATTGGTAGATAAGACAGCGAGAGTCCAGGGGATAAAACAGCGTGAGTTCAGAGGATGAAACAACGAGAGTTTAGGGGATTAAACAGCGGGAGTTCAGGAGATAAAACAGTGAGAGTTAAGGAGTATAACAGCGAGAGTTCAGGAATATAACAGCGAGAGTTCAGGAGTATAACAGTGAGAGTTCAGCAGATTAAAACAGCGCATTCAGGGATATAACCGAGGGATTTCAGGAGATAAAACAGTGAGAGTTTGGGAGATAAAACAGCAAGAGGTTGGAGGATAAAACAGTGAGAGTTCGGAAGCTAAAAGTGCAAGAGATCGTGAGATAAATCAGCGATAGCTTAGGACATAAAACAGCGAGCGTTCAGGAGTTAAAACAGCGAGAGTTAAGGAGATAAAACAGTGAGAGCTCAGGGGATAAAACAACGAGAGTTCAGCAGATAAAACAGTGAGAGTTCAGGCGATAAAACAGTGAGTGTTCAGGGGATAAAACAGTGAGTTTTCAGGGGATAAAACAGTGAGAGTTCAGGGGATTAGACAGCGAGAATTCAGGGGAGAAAACAGTGGGAGTTTAGGAGATAAAACAGCGACAGTTCAGGAATTAAAACTGCAAGTGTTTGGTAGAGAAGACAACAAGACATTGGTAGATAAAACAGCGAGAGGCCAGAGGATAAAACAACGTGAGTTTAGGAGATATAACAGCCAGAGATCAGGAGTTATAACAGCGATAGTTAGGGAGATCTAACAGCAAGAGTTCAGGAGATAAAACAGTGAGAGTTCAGGCGATAAAACAGTGAGAGTTCAGGGGATAAAACAGCGAGAGTTCAGAAGATAAAACAGCGGGAGTTCAGGGTATAAAAAAACGAGAGTTTAGGGGATAAAACAGCGAGAGTTCGGGGAGAAAACAGTGGGAGTTTAGGAGATAAAACAGCGAGAGTTCAGGAGATAAAACAGTGAGTGTTCATGGGATAAAACATCGAGAGTTCAGGGGATAAAACAGCGAGAGTTCAGGAGGTAAAACAGTGAGAGTTGAGGCGATAATACAGTGAGAGTTAAGGAGAGAAAAAGGCGAGAGTTCAGAAGATAAAACAGCGGGAGTTCAGAGGATGAAACAACGACAGTTTAGAGGATTAAACAGAGGGAGTTAAGAAGATAAAACAGTGAGAGTTCAGGAGTTACAATAGTGAGTGTTCAGGGGATAAAACAATGAGAGTTCAGGAGATAAAACAGCGACAGTTCAGGAATTAAAACTGCGAGTGTTTGGGAGAGAAGACAACGAGACATTGATAGATAAAACAGTGAGAGTCCAGGGGACAAAACAGCGTGAGTTCAGGAGATATAACAGTGAGAGTTCAGGAGATTAAAACAGCACATTCAGGGGAGATAACAGTGGGAGTTAAGGAGATAAAACAGCGAGAGTTAGGAGATAAAACAGCAAGAGGTCGGAGGATAAAACAGTGAGAGATTTGGGAGATAAAAGTGCGAGAGATCATGAGATAAATCAGCGATAGTTCAGGAGATAAAACAGCGAGTGTTCAGGGGGTAAAACAACTCGAGTTCAGGAGATAAAACAGCGAGTGTTCAGTGAATAAAAGATCAAGGGTTCAGGGGAGAAAACAGTGGGAGTTCAGGAGATAAAACAGTGAAAGTTCTGGAGATAAAACAATGAGAGTTCTGGAGACAAAACAGTAGGACTTCAGGAGAGAAAAAGGTGAGAGTACAGAAGATAAAACAGCGGGAGTTCAGGGGATCAAACAACGAGAGTTTAGGGGATAAAACAACGAGAGTTCAGGAGATAAAACAGCGAGAGTTCAGGAATTAAAACTGCAAGGGTTTGGGAGAGAAGACAGTGAGACGTCGGTAGATAAAACAGCGAGAGTTCAGGAGATGTAACAGTGAGAGTTCAGGAGATATAACAGCGAGAGTTCAGGAGATAAAACAGCGAGTTCAGGGGATATAACAGCTGGAGTTCAGGAGATAAAACAGCGAGAGTTTGGGAGATAAAACAGCAAGAGGTCGGAGGATCAAACAGTGAGAGTTCAGGGGATAAAACAGTGAGAATTCAGGGGGTAAAACAGCAAGAGTTCAGGGGAGAAAACAGTGGGAGTTTAGGAGATAAAACAGCGACAGTTCAGGAATTAAAACTGCGAGTGTTTGGCAGAGAAGACAACGAGGCATTGGTAGATAAAACAGCGAGAGGCCAGAGGATAAAACAACGTGACTTCAGGAGATATAACAGCAAGAGATCAGGAGATATAACAGTGAGAGTTAGGGAGATCTAACAGCAAGAGTTCAGGAGATAAAACAGTTAGAGTTCAGGCGATAAAACAGTGAGAGTTCAGGGGATAAAACAGCGAGAGTTTAGAAGATAAAACAGCGGGAGTTCAGGGTATAAAAAAATGAGAGTTTAAGGGATAAAACAGCGAGAGTTCAGGGGAGAAAACAGTGGGAGTTTAGGAGATAAAACAGCGAGAGTTCAGGAGATAAAACAGTGAGAGTTCAGGAGATCAAACAGTGAGTGTTCAGGGGATAAAACTTCGAGAGTTCAGGGGATAAAACAGCGAGAGTTCATAGGACGAAACAACGAGAGTTCAGGGTATAAAAAAACGAGACTTTAGGGGATAAAACAGCGAGAGTTCAGAAGATAAAACAGCGAGAGTTAAGGAGATAAAACAGTGAGAGCTCAGGGGATAAAACAACGAGAGTTCAGCAGATAAAACAGTGAGAGTTCAGGCGATAAAACAGTGAGTGTTCAGGGGATAAAACAGTGAGTTTTCAGGGGATAAAACAGTGAGAGTTCAGGGGATTAGACAGCGAGAATTCAGGGCAGAAAACAGTGGGAGTTTAGGAGATAAAACAGCGACAGTTCAGGAATTAAAACTGCGAATGTTTGGTAGAGAAGACAACAAGAAATTGGTAGATAAAACAGCGAGAGACCAGAGGATAAAACAACGTGAGTTTAGGAGATATAACAGCCAGAGATCAGGAGTTATAACAGCGATAGTTAGGGAGATCTAACAGCAAGAGTTCAGGAGATAAAACAGTGAGAGTTCAGGCGATAAAACAGTGAGAGTTCAGGGGATAAAACAGCGAGAGTTCAGAAGATAAAACAGCGGGAGTTCAGGGTATAAAAAAACGAGAGTTTAGGGGATAAAACAGCGAGAGTTCAGGGAGAAAACAGTGGGAGTTTAGGAGATAAAACAGCGAGAGTTCAGGAGATAAAACAGTGAGTGTTCATGGGATAAAACATCGAGAGTTCAGGGGATAAAACAGCGAGAGTTCAGGAGGTAAAACAGCGAGAGTTGAGGCGATAATACAGTGAGAGTTAAGGAGAGAAAAAGGCGAGAGTTCAGAAGATAAAACAGCGGGAGTTCAGAGGATGAAACAACGAGAGTTTAGGGGATTAAACAGAGGGAGTTAAGAAGATAAAACAGTGAGAGTTCAGGAGTATAACAGCGAGAGTTCAGGAGTATAACAGCGAGAGTTCAGGAGATGAAAACAGCGCATTCAAGGATATAACTGAGGGAGTTCAGGAGATAAAACAGTGAGAGTTTGGGAGATAAAAGTGCGAGAGATCGTGAGATAAATCAGCGATAGCTTAGGAGATAAAACAGCGAGCGTTCAGGAGTTAAAACAGCGAGAGTTAAGGAGATAAAACAGTGAGAGCTCAGGGGATAAAACAACGAGAGTTCAGCAGATAAAACAGAGAGAGTTCAGGCGATAAAACAGTGAGTGTTCAGGGGATAAAACAGTGAGTTTTCAGGGGATAAAACAGTGAGAGTTTAGGGGATTAGACAGCGAGAATTCAGGGGAGAAAACAGTGGGAGTTTAGGAGATAAAACAGCGACAGTTCAGGAATTAAAACTGCGAGTGTTTGGTAGAGAAGACAACAAGACATTGGTAGATAAAACAGCGAGAGGCCAGAGGATAAAACAACGTGAGTTTAGGAGATATAACAGCCAGAGATCAGGAGTTATAACAGCGAGAGTTAGGGAGATCTAACAGCAAGAGTTCAGGAGATAAAACAGTGAGAGTTCAGGCGATTAAACAGTGAGAGTTCAGGGGATAAAACAGTGAGAGTTCAGAAGATAAAACAGCGGGAGTTCAGGGTATAAAAAAACGAGAGTTTAGGGGATAAAACAGCGAGAGTTCGGGGAGAAAACAGTGGGAGTTTAGGAGATAAAACAGCGAGAGTTCAGGAGATAAAACAGTGAGTGTTCATGGGATAAAACATCGAGAGTTCAGGGGATAAAACAGCGAGAGTTCAGGAGGTAAAACAGTGAGAGTTGAGGCGATAATACAGTGAGAGTTAAGGAGAGAAAAAGGCGAGAGTTCAGAAGATAAAACAGCGGGAGTTCAGAGGATGAAACAACGACAGTTTAGAGGATTAAACAGAGGGAGTTAAGAAGATAAAACAGTGAGAGTTCAGGAGTTACAATAGTGAGTGTTCAGGGGATAAAACAATGAGAGTTCAGGAGATAAAACAGCGACAGTTCAGGAATTAAAACTGCGAGTGTTTGGGAGAGAAGACAACGAGACATTGATAGATAAAACAGTGAGAGTCCAGGGGACAAAACAGCGTGAGTTCAGGAGATATAACAGTGAGAGTTCAGGAGATTAAAACAGCACATTCAGGGGAGATAACAGTGGGAGTTAAGGAGATAAAACAGCGAGAGTTAGGAGATAAAACAGCAAGAGGTCGGAGGATAAAACAGTGAGAGATTTGGGAGATAAAAGTGCGAGAGATCATGAGATAAATCAGCGATAGTTCAGGAGATAAAACAGCGAGTGTTCAGGGGGTAAAACAACTCGAGTTCAGGAGATAAAACAGCGAGTGTTCATTGAATAAAAGATCAAGGGTTCAGGGTAGAAAACAGTGGGAGTTCAGGAGATAAAACAGTGAAAGTTCTGGAGATAAAACAATGAGAGTTCTGGAGACAAAACAGTGGGACTTCAGGAGAGAAAAAGGTGAGAGTACAGAAGATAAAACAACGGGAGTTCAGGGGATCAAACAACGAGAGTTTAGGGGATAAAACAGCGGGAGTTCTGGCGATAAACCAGCGAGCGTTGAGGAGATAAAAGAGTTGGAGTTCAGGGGATAAAACAATGAGAGTTTAGGGGATAAAACAACGAGAGTTCAGGAGATAAAACAGCGAGAGTTCAGGAATTAAAACTGCAAGGGTTTGGGAGAGAAGACAGTGAGACGTCGGTAGATAAAACAGCGAGAGTTCAGGAGATGTAACAGTGAGAGTTCAGGAGATATAACAGCGAGAGTTCAGGAGATAAAACAGCGAGTTCAGGGGATATAACAGCTGGAGTTCAGGAGATAAAACAGCGAGAGTTTGGGAGATAAAACAGCAAGAGGTCAGAGGATCAAACAGTGAGAGTTCAGGGGATAAAACAGTGAGAATTCAGGGGGTAAAACAGCAAGAGTTCAGGGGAGAAAAGAGTGGGAGTTTAGGAGATAAAACAGCGACATTTCAGGAATTAAAACTGCGAGTGTTTGGCAGAGAAGACAACGAGGCATTGGTAGATAAAACAGCGAGAGGCCAGAGGATAAAACAACGTGACTTCAGGAGATGTAACAGCAAGAGATCAGGAGATATAACAGCGAGAGTTAGAGAGATCTAACAGCAAGAGTTCAGGAGATAAAACAGTTAGAGTTCAGGCGATAAAACAGTGAGAGTTCAGGGGATAAAACAGCGAGAGTTTAGAAGATAAAACAGCGGGAGTTCAGGGTATAAAAAAACGAGAGTTTAAGGGATAAAACAGCGAGAGTTCAGGGGAGAAAACAGTGGGAGTTTAGGAGATAAAACAGCGAGAGTTCAGGAGATAAAACAGTGAGAGTTCAGGAGATAAAACAGTGAGTGTTCAGGGGATAAAACTTCGAGAGTTCAGGGGATAAAACAGCGAGAGTTCAGGAGGTAAAACAGCGAAAGTTATGGAGATAAAACAGTGAGAGTTGAGGCGATAATACAGTGAGAGCTAAGGAGAGAAAAAGGTGAGAGTTCAGAAGATAAAACAGCGGGAGTTCAGAGGATGAAACAACGAGAGTTTAGGGGATTAAACAGAGGGAGTTAAGAAGATAAAACAGTGAGAGTTCAGGAGTATAACAGCGAGAGTTCAGGAGTATAACAGCGAGAGTTCAGGAGTATAACAGTGAGAGTTCAGGAGATGAAAACAGCGCATTCAGGGATATAACTGAGGGAGTTCAGGAGATAAAACAGAGAGAGTTTGGGAGATAAAAGTGCGAGAGATCGTGAGATAAATCAGCGATAGCTTAGGAGATAAAACAGCGAGCGTTCAGGAGTTAAAACAGCGAGAGTTAAGGAGATAAAACAGTGAGAGCTCAGGGGATAAAACAACGAGAGTTCAGCAGATAAAACAGAGAGTGTTCAGGGGATAAAACAGTGAGTGTTCAGGGGATAAAACAGTGAGAGTTCTGGGGATAAAACAGTGAGAGTTCAGGGGAGAAAACAGTGGGAGTTTAGGAGATAAAACAGCGAGAGTTCAGGAGATAAAACAGTGAGAGTTCAGGAGATAAAACAGTGAGTGTTCAGGGGATAAAACTTCGAGAGTTCAGGGGATAAAACAGCGAGAGTTCAGGAGGTAAAACAGCGAAAGTTCAGGGGAGAAAACAGTGAGTGTTCAGGGGATTAAACAGTGAGAGTTCTGGGGATAAAACAGCGAGAGTTCAGGGGATAAAACAGTGAGAGTTCAGGGGATTAGACAGCGAGAATTCAGGGGAGAAAACAGTGGGGGTTTAGGAGATAAAACAGCGACAGTTCAGGAATTAAAACTGCGAGTGTTTGGTAGAGAAGACAACAAGACATTGGTAGATAAAACAGCGAGAGGCCAGAGGATAAAACAACGTGAGTTTAGGAGATATAACAGCCAGAGATCAGGAGTTATAACAGCGAGAGTTAGGGAGATCTAACAGCAAGAGTTCAGGAGATAAAACAGTGAGAGTTCAGGCGACAAAACAGTGAGAGTTCAGGGGATAAAACAGCGAGAGTTCAGAAGATAAAACAGCGGGAGTTCAGGGTATAAAAAAACGAGAGTTTAGGGGATAAAACAGCGAGAGTTCGGGGAGAAAACAGTGGGAGTTTAGGAGATAAAACAGCGAGAGTTCAGGAGATAAAACAGTGAGTGATCATGGGATAAAACATCGAGAGTTCAGGGGATAAAACAGCGAGAGTTCAGGAGGTAAAACAGCGAGAATTGAGGCGATAATACAGTGAGAGTTAAGGAGAGAAAAAGGCGAGAGTTCAGAAGATAAAACAGCGGGAGTTCAGAGGATGAAACAACGAGAGTTTAGGGGATTAAACAGAGGGAGTTAAGAAGATAAAACAGTGAGAGTTCAGGAGTATAACAGCGAGAGTTCAGGAGTATAACAGCGAGAGTTCAGGAGTATAACAGTGAGAGTTCAGGAGATGAAAACAGCGCATTCAGGGATATAACTGAGGGAGTTCAGGAGATAAAACAGTGAGAGTTTGGGAGATAAAAGTGCGAGAGATCGTGAGATAAATCAGCGATAGCTTAGGAGATAAAACAGCGAGCGTTCAGGAGTTAAAACAGCGAGAGTTAAGGAGATAAAACAGTGAGAGCTCAGGGGATAAAACAATGAGAGTTCAGCAGATAAAACAGAGAGTGTTCAGGGGATAAAACAGTGAGTGTTCAGGGGATAAAACAGTGAGAGTTCTGGGGATAAAACAGCGAGAGTTCAGGGGAGAAAACAGTGGGAGTTTAGGAGATAAAACAGTGAGAGTTCAGGAGAAAAAACAGTGTGAGTTCAGGAGATAAAACAGTGAGTGTTCAGGGGATAAAACAATGAGAATTTAGGAGATAAAACAGTGACAGTTCAGGAATTAAAACTGCAAGTGTTTGGGAGAGAAGACAACGAGACATTGGTAGATAAGACAGCGAGAGTCCAGGGGATAAAACAGCGTGAGTTCAGAGGATGAAACAACGAGATTTTAGGGGATTAAACAGCGGGAGTTCAGGAGATAAAACAGTGAGAGTTCAGGAGTATAACAGCGAGAGTTCAGGAGTATAACAGCGAGAGTTCAGGAGTATAACAGTGAGAGTTCAGCAGATTAAAACAGCGCATTCAGGGATATAACCGAGGGATTTCAGGAGATAAAACAGTGAGAGTTTGGGAGATAAAACAGCAAGAGGTTGGAGGATAAAACAGTGAGAGTTCGGAAGCTAAAAGTGCAAGAGATCGTGAGATAAATCAGCGATAGCTTAGGACATAAAACAGCGAGCGTTCAGGAGTTAAAACAGCGAGAGTTAAGGAGATAAAACAGTGAGAGCTCAGGGGATAAAACAACGAGAGTTCAGCAGATAAAACAGTGAGAGCTCAGGCGATAAAACAGTGAGTGTTCAGGGGATAAAACAGTGAGTTTTCAGGGGATAAAACAGTGAGAGTTCAGGGGATTAGACAGCGAGAATTCAGGGGAGAAAACAGTGGGAGTTTAGGAGATAAAACAGCGACAGTTCAGGAATTAAAACTGCGAGTGTTTGGTAGAGAAGACAACGAGACATTGGTAGATAAAACAGCGAGAGGCAAGAGGATAAAACAACGTGAGTTTAGGAGATATAACAGCCAGAGATCAGGAGTTATAACAGCGAGAGTTAGGGAGATCTAACAGCAAGAGTTCAGGCGATAAAACAGTGAGAGTTCAGGCGATAAAACAGTGAGAGTTCAGGGGATAAAACAGCGAGAGTTCAGAAGATAAAACAGCGGGAGTTCAGGGTATAAAAAAACGAGAGTTTCGGGGATAAAACAGCGAGAGTTTGGGGAGAAAACAGTGAGAGTTTAGGAGATAAAACAGCGAGAGTTCAGGTGATAAAACAGTGAGTGTTCATGGGATAAAACATCGAGAGTTCAGGGGATAAAACAGCGAGAGTTCAGGAGGTAAAACAGCGAGAGTTGAGGCGATAATACAGTGAGAATTAAGGAGAGAAAAAGGCGAGAGTTCAGAAGATAAAACAGCGGGAGTTCAGAGGATGAAACAACGACAGTTTAGAGGATTAAACAGAGGGAGTTAAGAAGATAAAACAGTGAGAGTTCAGGAGTATAACAGCGAGAGTTCAGGAGTATAACAGCGAGAGTTCAGGAGTATAACAGCGAGAGTTCAGGAGTATAACAGTGAGAGTTCAGGAGATGAAAACAGCACATTCAGGGATATAACCGAGGGAGTTCAGGAGATACAACAGTGAGAGTTTGGGAGATAAAAGTGCGAGAGATCGTGAGATAAATCAGCGATAGCTTAGGAGATAAAACAGCGAGCGTTCAGGAGTTAAAACAGCGAGAGTTAAGGAGATAAAACAGTGAGAGCTCAGGGGATAAAACAACGAGAGTTCAGCAGATAAAACAGTGAGAGTTCAGGCGATAAAACAGTGAGTGTTCAGGGGATAAAACAGTGAGAGTTCAGGGGATAAAACAGCGAGAGTTCAGGGGAGAAAACAGTGGGAGTTTAGGAGATAAAACAGTGAGAGTTCAGGAGAGAAAAAGGCGAGAGTTCAGAAGATAAAACAGCGGGGGTTCAGGGGATCAAACAACGAGAGTTTAGGAGATAAAACAGCAGGAGTTCAGGGGATAAAACAATGAGAGTTTAGGGGATAAAACAATGAGAGTTCAGGAGATAAAACAGCGAGAGTTCAGGAATTAAAACTGCAAGGGTTTGGGAGAGAAGGCAGTGAGACGTCGGTAGGTAAAACAGCGAGCGTTCAGGTGATGTAACAGCGAGAGTTCAGGAGATATAACAGCGAGAGTTCAGGAGACTAAAACAGTGAGTTCAGGCGATATAACAGCTGGAGTTCAGGAGATTAAACAGCGAGTTCAGGGGATAAAAAAGCGAGAGTTCAGGGGAGAAAACAGTGGGAGTTTAGGAGATAAAACAGCGAGAGTTCAGGAGATAAAACAGTGAGAGTTCAGGAGATAAAACAGTGAGTGTTCCGGGGATAAAACAGTGAGAGTTGAGGTGATAATACAGTGAGAGTTAAGGAGAGAAAAAGGCGAGAGTTCAGAAGATAAAACAGCGGGAGTTCAGAGGACGAAACAACGAGAGTTTAGGGGATAAAACAGTGACAGTTCAGGGGAGAAAACAGTGGGAGTTCAGGAGATAAAACAATGAGAGTTCAGGAGAATAACAGCGAGAGTTCAGGATTACAACAGCGAGAGTTCAGGAGTATAACAGTGAAAGTTCAGGAGATTAAAACAGCGCATTCAGGGGATATAACCTAGGGAGTTCAGGAGATAAAACAGCGAGAGTTTGGGAGATAAAACAGCAAGAGGTCGGAGGATAAAACAGTGAGAGTTCGGGAGATAAAAGTGCGAGAGATCGTGAGATAAATCAGCGATAGTTTAGGAGATAAAACAGCGAGCGTTCAGGAGATAAAACAGTGACAGTTCAGGAGATAAATCAGTGAGTGTTCAGGGGATAAAACAATGAGAGTTTAGGAGATAAAACAGCGACAGTTCAGGAATTAAAACTGCGAGTGTTTGGGAGAGAAGACAATGAGATATTGGTAGATAAAACAGTGAGAGTCCAGGGGATAAAACGGCGTGAGTTCAGGAGATATAACAGTGAGAGTTCAGGAGATTAAAACAGCGCATTCAGGGGAGATAACAGAGGGAGTTCAGGAGATAAAACAGCGAGAGTTAGGGAGATACAACAGCAAGAGCTCGGAGGATAAAACAGTGAGAGTTCGCGAGATAAAAGTGCGAGAGATCGTGAGATAATTCAGCGATAGTTTAGGAGATACAACAGCGAGCGTTTAGGAGTTAAAACAGCGAGAGTTAAGGAGATAAAACAGTGAGAGCTCAGGGGATAAAAGAATGAGAGTTCAGCAGATAAAACTGAGAGTTCAGGCGATAAAACAGCGAGTGTTCAGGGTGTAAAACAATGAGAGTTCAGGAGAGAAAAGAGTGAAATTTCAGGGGATAAAACAGTGAGAGTTCAGGGGAGAAAACAGTGGGAGTTTAGGAGATAAAACAGTGAGAGTTCAGTGGATAAAACAGTGGGAGTTTAGGAGATAAAAAAGTGAGAGTTCAGGGGATAAAACAGCGAGAGTTCGGGAGATATAACAGCGAGAGTTTGGGAGATAAAACTGCAAGAGGTCGGAGGATAAAACAGTGAGAGTTCGGGAGATAAAACAGCGAGAGATCGTAAGATAAAACAGCGATAGTTTAGGAGATAAAACAGCTAGCATTCAGGCGATAAAACAGCAAGAGTTCAGGAGATGAAACAGTGAGAGTTCAGGCAATAAAAGTGTGAGAGTTCAGGAGAGAAAAAGGCAAGAGTTTAGAAGATAAAACAGCGGGAGGCCAGGGGATAAAACAACGAGAGTTTAGGGGATAAAATAGCCAGAGTTCAGGGGAGAAAACAATGAGAGTTCAGGGTATAATACAATGAGAGGTCAGGAGATACAAGAGTGAGATTTCAGGAGATAAAACAGTGAGAGCTCAGGGGAGAAAACAGTGGGAGTTTAGGAGATAAAACAGTAAGTGTTCAGGGGATAAAACAGCAAGAGTTCAGGAGGTAAAACAGCGAGAGTTCAGGAGATAAACAGAGAACGTTCAGGAGATAAAACAGCGAGAGTTCGGGAGATAAAACTGCAAGAGGTCGGAGGATAAAACAGTGTGAGTTCGGGAGATAAAACAGCGAGAGATCGTAAGATAAAACCGTGATAGTTTAGGACATAAAACAGCTAGCGTTCAGGCGTTAAAACAGCAAGAGTTCAGGAGATAAAACAGTGAGAGTTCAGGCGATAAAAGAGTGAGAGTTCAGGAGAGGAAAAGACATGAGTTCAGAAGATAAAACAGCGGGAGTCCAGGGGATAAAACAACGAGAGTTTAGGGGATAAAACAGCCAGAGTTCAGGGGAGAAAACAATGAGAGTTCAGGGTATAAAACAATGAGAGGTCAGGAGATAAAAGAGTGAGATTTCAGGGGATAAAACAGCCAGTGTTCAGGTGATAAAGCAATGAGAGTTCAGGGGATAAAACAATGAGAGTTCAGGGGATAAAACAGCGAGAGCTCAGGGGAGAAAACAGTGGGAGTTTAGGAGATAAAACAGTGAGAGTTCAGGAGATAAAACAGTGAGAGTTCAGGAGATAAAACAGCGACAGTTCAGCGAATTGACACTGCGAGTTTTTGGTAGAGAAGACAACGAGACATTGGTAGATAAAACAACGAGAGGCCTGAGGATAAAACAGCGTGAGTTCAGGAGATATAACAGCAAGAGTTCAGGAGATAAAACAGTGAGAGTTCAGGCGATAAAACAGTGAGAGTTCAGGAGAGAAAAAGGCGAGAGTTCAGAAGATAAAACAGCAGGAGTGTAGGGGATATAAAAACGAGAGTTTAGGGGATAAAACAGCGAAAGTTCAGGGGAGAAAACAGTGGGACTTTAGGAGATAAAACAGTGAGAGTTCAGGAGATAAAATAGTGAGAGTTCAGGAGTTAAAACAGTGAATGTTCAGGGGATAAAACAGTGAGAGTTGAGGCGATAATACAGTGAGAGTTAAGGAGAGAAAAAGGCGAGAGTTCAGAAGATAAAACAGCGGGAGTTCAGAGGATGAAACAACGAGAATTTAGGGGATAAAACAGCAAGAGTTCAGGAATTAAAACTGCGAGTGTGTGGGAGAGAAGACAACAAGACTTTGCTAGATACAACAGCGAGAGTCCAGGGGATAAAACAGCGCGAGTTCAGGAGATATAACAGCAAGAGGTCAGGAGATATATCAGCGAGAGTTAGGGAGATCTAAGAGCAAGAGGTCGGAGGATAAAACAGTGAGAGTTCGGGAGATAAAAGTGCGAGAGATCGTGAGATAATTCAGCGATCGTTTAGGAGATAAAACAGTGACCGTTCAGGACTTAAAACAGCGAGAGTTTGTAGAGAAGACAATGAGACATTGGTAGATAAAACAGCGAGAGTCCAGGGGATAAAACAGCGTGAATTCAGGAGATATAACAGCGAGAGTTAGGGAGATCTAACAGCAAGAGTTCAGGAGATATAACAGTGAGAGTTCAGGCGATAAAACATTTAGAGTTCAGGAGAGAAAAAGGCGAGAGTTCAGAAGATAAAACAGCGGGAATTCAGAGGATGAAACAACGAGAGTTTGGGGATAAAACAGCGAGAGTTCAGGGGAGAAAACAATGAGAGTTCAGGAGATATTACAGCGAGAGTTCAGGAGATAAATCAGCGACCGTACAGGACATAAAACAGTGGGAGTACAGGGGATATAACAATGGGAGTTTAGAGGATAAAACAACGAGAGTTTAGGAGATAAAACAGCGAGATTTCAGGAATTAAAACAGCGAGTGTTTGGGAGAGAAGACAGCGAGACGTCAGTAGATAAAACATCATGAGTTCAGGAGATATAACAGCGAGAGTTCAGGAGTATAACAGCAAGAGTTCAGGAGTATAACAGTGAGAGTTCAGGAGATTAATACAGCGCGTTCAGGGGATATAACAGATTGAGTTCAGGAGATAAAACAGCGAGAGTTTGGGAGATAAAACAGCAAGAGGTCGGAGGATAAAACAGTGAGAGTTCGGGAGATAAAAGTGTGAGAGATCGTGAGATAAATCAACGATAGTTTAGGAGATAAAACAGCGAGAGTTCGGGAGTTAAAACAGCGAGAGTTAAGGAGATAAAACAGTGAGAGTTCAGGCGATAAAACATTGAGTGTTCAGGGGATAAAACAATGAGCGTTCAGGGTATAAAACAACGAGAGTTTAGGAGATAAAAGAGTGAGATTTCAGGGGGTAAAACAGTAAGTGTTCAGCGGATCAAACAGTGAGATTTCAGGGGATAAAACAGTGGGAGTTTAGCAGATAAAACAGTGAGAGATCATGCGATAAAACAGTGATAGTTCAGGGGATAAAAAAACGAGAGTTCAGGGGATAAAACAGAGAGAATTCAGGAGGTAAATCAGCGAGAGTTCAGGAGATAAAACAGCGAGAGTTCAGGAGATAAAACAACGAAAGTTCCAGGGATAAAACAGCGGGAGTTTAGGGGATAAAACAATGAGAGTTTAGGGGATCAAACAGCGAGAGTTCAGGGGAGAAACCAGTGGGAGTTTAGGAGATAAAATAGCGAGAGTTCAGGTGATAAAACAGTGAGTGTTCAGGGGGTAAAACAATGAGAATTCAGGGGATAAAACATTGAGTGTTCAGGGAATAAAACAGTGAGAGTTCAGGGGATAAAACAGCGAGACTTCAGGGGAGAAAACAGTGGGAGTTTAGGAGATAAAACAGTGAGAGTTCAGGAGATAAAACAGTGAGAGTTCAGGAGATAAATCAGTGAGTGTTCAGGGGATAAAACGATGAGAGTTTAGGAGATAAAACAGCGACAGTTCAGGAATTAAAACTGCGAGTGTTTGGGAGAGAAGACAACGAGACATTGGTAGATAAAAGAGCGAGAGTCCAGGGGATAAAACAGCGTGAGAACAGGAGATATAACAGCGAGAGTTAGGGAGATCTAACAGCAAGCGTTCAGGAGATAAAACAGTGAGAGTTCAGGCGATAAAACAGTGAGAGTTCAGGAGAGAAAAAGGCGAGAGTTCAGAAGATAAAACGGCAGGAACTCAGAGGATGAAACAACGAGCGTTTGGGGATAAAACAGCGAGAGTTCAGGGGAGAAAACAGTGAGCGTTCAGGAGATATAACAGCGATAGTTCAGGAGATAAAATAGTGAGAGTTCAGGAATTAAAACGGTGAGTGTTTGGGAGAGAAGACAGCGAGACCTCAGTAGATAAAACATCATGAGTTCAGGAGATATAACAGCGAGAGTTCAGGAGTATAACAGCAAAAGTTCAGAAGTATAACAGCGAGAGTTAAGGAGATTAAAACAGCGCGTTCAGGGGAGATAACAGAGGGAGTTCAGGAGATAAATCAGCGAGTGTTTGGGAGATAAAACAGCAAGAGATCGAAGGATAAAACAGTGAGAGTTCGGGAGATAAAAGTGCGAGAGATATTGAGATAAAACAGTGAGAGCTCAGGGGATAAAACAACGAGAGTTCAGCAGATAAAACAGTGAGAGTTCAGGCGATAAAACAGTGAGTGTTCAGGGGGTAAAACAATGAGAGTTCAGGGGATAAAACAGTGAGAGTTCAGGGGAGAAAACAGCGGGAGTTCAGGAGATAAAACATTGAGAGTTCAGGGGATAAAACAACGAGAGTTCAGCAGATAAAACAGTGAGAGTTCAGGCGATAAAATTGTGAGTGTTCAGGGGGTAAAACAATGAGAGTTCAGGGGATAAAACAGTGAGTGTTCAGGGGGTAAAACAGTGAGAGTTCAGGGGATAAAACAGCGAGATTTCAGGGGAGAAAACAGCGGGAATTTAGGAGATAAAACAGTGAGAGTTCAGGAGATAAAACAGCGACAGTTCAGGAATTAAAACTGCGAGTGTTTGGGAGAGAAGATAACGAGACATTGCTTGATAAAACAGCGAGCGTCCAGGGGATAAAACGGCGTGAGTTCAGGAGATATAACAGCAATAGGTCAGGAGATAAAACAGCGAGAGTTGGGGAGATCTAACAGCAAGTGTTCAGGAGATAAAACAGCGAGAGTTCAGGGGAGAAAACAGCGGGAGTTTAGGAGATAGAACAGTGAGAGTTCAGTAGATAAAACAGTGAGAGTTCAGGAGATAAAGCAGTGAGTGTTCCGGGGATAAAACAGCGTGAGTTCAGGAGATATAACAGCAATAGGTCAGGAGATAAAACAGCGAGAGTTAGGGAGATCTACCAGCAAGTGTTCAGGAGATAAAACAGCGAGAGTTCAGGGGAGAAAACACCGGGAGTTTAGGAGATAGAACAGTGAGAGTTCAGGAGATAAAACAGTGAGAGTTCAGGAGATAAAGCAGTGAGTGTTCAGGGGATAAAACAGTGAGAGTTCAGGAGATAAAACAGTGCGTGTTCAGGGGATAAAACAGTGAGAGTTGAGGCGATAATACAGTGAGAGTTATGGAGAGAAAAAGGCGAGAGGTCAGAAGATAAAACAGCGGGAGTTCAGAGGATGAAACAACGAGAGTTTAGGGGATGAAACAGCGACAGTTCAGGGGAGAAAACAGTGGGAGTTCAGGAGAGAAAACAGTGAGAGTTCAGGAGTATAACAGCGAGAGTTCAGGAGTATAACAGTGAGAGTTCAGGAGATTAAAACAGTGCATTGAGGGGATATAACAGAGGGAGGTCAGGAGATAAAACAGCAAGAGTTTGGGAGATAAAACAGCAAGAGGTCGGAGGATAAAACAGTGAGTTCGGGAGATAAATGTGCGAGAGATCGTGAGATAATTCAGTGATCGTTTAGGAGATAAAACAGCGAGCGTTCAGGAATTAAAACAGCGAGAGTTAAGGAAATAAAACAGCGAGAGGTCAGGGGATAAAACAGTGAGTGTTCAGGGGGTAAAACAATGAGAGTTCAGGAGATAAAACAGTGAGAGTTCAGGGGATAAAACAGCGAGAGTTCAGGGGAGAAAACAGTGAGTGTTCAGGGGGTAAAACAATGAGAGTTCAGGAGATAAAACAGTGAGAGTTCAGGGGATAAAACAGCGAGAGTTCAGGGGAGAAAACAGCGGGAGTTTAGGAGATAAAACAGTGAGTGTTCAGGGGATAAAACAATGAGAGTTTAGGAGATAAAACAGCGACAGTTCAGGAATTAAAAATGCGAGTGTTTGGGAGAGAAGACAATTAGACATTGGTTGATAAAACAGTAAGTGTTCAGGGGATAAAACAGTGAGAGTTGAGGCGATAATACAGTGAGAGTTATGGAGAGAAAAAGGTGAGAGTTCAGAAGATAAAACAGCGGGAGTTCAGAGGATGAAACAACGAGAGTTTAGGGGATTAAACAGTGGGAGTTCAGGAGATAAAACAGTGAGAGTTCAGGAGTATAACAGCGAGAGTTCAGGAGTATAACAGTGAGAGTTCTGGAGATTTAAAACAGTGCATTGAGGGGATGTAACCGAGGGAGTTCAGGAGATAAAACAGCGAGAGTTTGGGAGATAAAACAGCAAGAGGTCGGAGGATAAAACAGTGAGAGTTCGAAAGATAAAAGTGCGAGAGATCGTGAGATAATTCAGTGATCGTTTAGGAGATAAAACAGCGAGCGTTCAGGAGTTAAAACAGCGAGAGTTAAGGAGAGAAAACAGTGAGAGCTCAGGGGATAAAACAACGAGAGTTCAGCAGATAAAACAGTGAGAGTTCAGGGGATAAAACAGTGAGTGTTCAGGGGATAAAGCAGCGAACGTTCAACAGATAAAACAGCGGGCGTTTAGGGGATAAAACAAGGAGAGTTTAGGGGATAAAACAATGAGAGTTTAGGAGATAAAACAGCGACAGTTCAGGAATTAAAACTGCGAGTGTTTGGGAGAGAAGGCAACCAGACATTGGTAGATAAAACAGCGAGAGTCCAGGGGATAAAACAGCGTGAGTTCAGGAGATATAACAGCAAGAGGTCAGGAGATATAACAGCGAGAGTTAGGGAGATCTAACAGCAAGAGTTCAGGAGATAAAACAGTGAGAGTTCAGGCGATAAAACAGTGAGTGTTTAGGGGATAAAACAGTGAGAGTATAGAGGATAAAACAGTGAGAGTTCAGGGGAGAAAACAGCGGGAGTTTAGGAGATAGAACAGTGAGAGTTTAGGAGATTAAAACAGCGCATTCAGGGGATATAACAGAGGGAGTTCAGGAGATAAAACAGCGAGAGTTTGGGAGATAAAACAGCAAGAGGTCGGAGGATAAAACAGTAAGAGTTCGGGAGATAAAAGTGCGAGAGATCGTGAGATAATTCAGTGATCGTTTAGGAGATAAAACAGCGAGCGCTCAGGAGTTAAAACAGCGAGAGTTAAGGAGATAAAACAGTGTGAGCTCAAGGGATAAAACAACGAGAGTTCAGCAGATAAAACAGTGAGAGTTCACGCGATAAAACAGTGAGTGTGCAGGGGGTAAAACAATGAGAGTTCAGGGGATAAAACAGTGAGTGTTCAGGGGATAAATCAGCGAACGTTCAGCAGATAAAACAGTGGGAGTTTAGGGGATAAAACAATGAGAGTTTAGGGGATAAAACAATGAGAGTTGAGGAGATAAAACAGCGACAGATCAGGAATTAAAACTGCGAATGTTTGGGAGAGAAGACAACCAGACATTGGTTGATAAAACAGCGAGAGTCCAGGGGATAAAACAGCGTGAGTTCCGAGATATAACAGCAAGAGGTCAGGAGATATAACAGCGAGAGTAAGGGAGATCTAACAGCAAGAGTTCAGGAGATAAAACAGTGAGTGTTTAGGGGATAAAACAGTGAGAGTTCAGGGGATAAAACAGCGAGAGTTCAGGGGAGAAAACAGCGGGAATTTAGGAGATAGAACAGTGAGAGTTCAGGAGATAAAACAGTGAGAGTTCAGGAGATAAAACAGTGAGAGTTACGGAGAGAAAAAGGCGAGAGTTCAGAAGATAAAACAGCGGGAGTTCAGAGGATGAAACAACGAGAGATTAGGGGATAAAACAGCGACAGTTCAGGGGAGAAAACAGTGGGAGTTCAGGAGTATAACAGCGAGAGTTCAGGAGTATAACAGTGAGAGTTCAGGAGATTAAAACAGTGCATTGAGGGGATATAACCGAGGGAGTTCATGAGATAAGACAGCGAGAGTTTGGGAGATAAAACAGCAAGAGGTCGGAGGATAAAACAGTGAGAGTTCGGGAGATAAAATTGCGAGAGATCGTGAGATAAGTCAGTGATCGTTTAGGAGATAAAACAGCGAGTGTTCAAGAGTTAAAACAGCGAGAGTTAAGGAGATAATACAGTGAGAGCTCAGGGGATAAAACAACGAGAGTTCAGCAGGTAAAACAGTGAGAGTTCAGGAGTATAACAGCAAGCGTTCAGGAGTATAACAGTGAGGGTTCAGGAGATTAAAACAGCGCATTCAGGGGATATAACAGAGGGAGGTCAGGAGATAAAACAGCGAGAATTTGGGAGATAAAACAGCAAGAGGTCGGAGGATAAAACAGTGAGAGTTCGGGAGATAGAAGTGTGAGAGATCGTGAGATAAATCAGTGATCATTTAGGAGATAAAGCAGCGAGCGTTCAGGAGTTAAAACAGCGAGAGATAAGGGGATAAAACAGTGAGAGTTCAGGGGACAAAACAACGACAGTTCAGCAGATAAAACAGTGAGAGTTCAGGCGATAAAACAGTGAGAGTTCAGGGGTAAAACAATGAGAGTTCAGCAGATAAAACAGTGAGAGTTCAGGCGATAAAACAGTGAGTGTTGAGGGGGTAAAACAGTGAGAGTTCAGGGGATAAAACAGCGGGAGTTTAGGAGATAAAACAGTGAGAGTTCAGGGGTAAAACAATGAGAGTTCAGCAGATAAAACAGTTAGAGTTCAGGCGATAAAACAGTGAGTATTCAGGGGGTAAAACAATGAGAGTTCAGGGGATAAAACAGTGAGTGTTCAGGGGATAAAACAGTGAGAGTTCAGGGGATAAAACAGCGAGAGTTCAGGGGAGAAAACAGCGGGCGTTTAGGAGAAAAAACAGTGAGAGTTCAGGAGATAAAACAGTGAGAGTTCAGGAGATAAAGCAGTGAGTGTTCAGGGGATAAAACAATGAGAGTTTAGGAGATAAAACAGCGACAGTTCAGGAATTAAAACTGCGAGTGTTTGGGAGAGAAGACTACGAGACATTGGTAGATAAAACAGCGAGAGCCCAAGGGGTAAATCAGTGTGAGTTCAGTAGATACAACAGCAAGTGGTCAGGAGATATAACAGCGAGAGTTAGGGAGATCTAACAGCAAGAGTTCAGGAGATAAAACAGTGAGAGTTCAGGAGATATAACAGCGAGAGTTCAGGAGATAAATCAGCGACCGTTCAGGACATAAAACAACAGGAGTACAGGAGATAATACAATGGTAGTTTAGAGGATAAAACAATGAGAGTTTAGGAGATAAAACAGCGAGAGTTCAGGAATTAAAACGGCGAGTGTTTAGGAGAGAAGACAGCGAGACGTCAGTAGATAAAACATCATGAGTTCAGGAGATATAACAGCGAGAGTTCAGGAGATTAAAACAGCGCCTTCAGGGGATATAACAGAGGGAGTTCAGGAGATAAAACAGTGAGAGTTTTGGAGATAAAACAGCAAGAGGTCGGAGGATAAAACAGTGAGAGTTCGGGAGATAAAAGTGCGAGAGATCGTGAGATAAATAAACGATATTTTAGGAGATAAAACAGCGAGTGTTCAGGAGTTAAAACTGCGAGAGTTAAGGAGATAAAACAGTGAGAGTTCAGGCGATAAAACAGTGAGTGTTCAGGGGAGAAAACAATGAGAGTTCAGGGTATAAAACAATGAGAGTTGAGGAGATAAAACAGTGAAATGTCAGGGGATCAAACAGTGAGTGTTCAGGGGATAAAACAATGGGAGTTTAGGAGATAAAACAGTGAGAGTTCAGGCAATAAAACAATGAGAGTTCAGGAGAGAAAAAGGCGAGAGTTCAGAAGATAAAACAGTGAGAGTTCAGGGGATAAAAAAACGAGAGTTCAGGGGATAAAACAGAGATAGTTCAGGAGGTAAAACAGCGAGAGTTCAGGAGATAAAACAACGAAAGTTCCAGAGATAAAACAGCGAGAGTTCAGGAGATAAATCAGCGACCATTCAGGAGATAAAACAGCGGGGGTTTAGGGGATAAAACAATGAGAGTTTAGGGGATAAAACAATGAGAGTTTAAGAGATAAAACAGCGACAGTTCAGGAATTAAAACTGCGAGTGTTTGGGAGAGAAGAGAACGAGACATTGGTAGATAAAACAGCGAGAGTCCAGGGGATAAAACAGCGTGAGTTCAGGAGATATAACAGCAAGAGGTCAGGAGAGATAACAGCGAGAGTTAGGGAGATCTAACAGCAAGAGTATAGGAGATAAAACAGTGAGAGTTCAGGTGATAAAACAGTGAGAGTTCAGGAGAGAAAAAGCCGAACGTTCAGAAGATAAAACAGCGGAAATTCAGAGGATGAAACAACGAGAGTTTGGGGATAAAACAGCGAGAGTTCAGGGGACAAAACAGTGAGAGATCAGGAGATATAACAGCGAGAGTTCAGGAGATAAATCAGCGACCATTCAGGACATAAAACAGCAGGAGGACAGGGGATAAAACAATGAGAGTTTAGGAGATAAAACAGCGAGAGTTCAGGAATTAAAACTGCGAGTGTTTGGGAGAGAAGACAGCGAGACGTCAGTAGATAAAACATCATGAGTTCAGGAGATTTAACAGCGAGAGTTCAGGAGTATAACAGTGAGAGTTCAGGAGATTATAACAGCCCATTCAGGGGATATAACAGAGGGAGTTCTGGGGATAAATCAGCGAGAGTTTGGGAGATGCAACAGCAAGAGGTCGGAGGATAAAACAGTGAGAGTTCAGGCGTTAAAACAGTGAGTGTTCAGGGGATAAAACAGTGAGAGTTCAGGGGATAAAACAGTGAGTGTTCAGGGGATAAAACTGTGAGAGTTCAGGGGGTAAAACAGCGAGAGTTCAGTGGAGAAAACAGCGGGAGTTTAGGAGATAAAACAGTGAGAGTTCAGGAATTAAAACGGCGAGTGATTGGGAGAGAAGACAGCGAGACGTCAGTAGATAAAACATCATGAGTTGAGGAGATATATCAGCGAGAGTTCAGGAGTATAACAGCAAGAGTTCAGGAGTATAACAGTGAGGGTTCAGGAGATTAAAACAGCACATTCACGGGATATAACAGAGGGAGGTCAGGAGATAAAACAGTGAGAGTTTGGGAGATAAAACAGCAAGAGGTCGGAGGATAAAACAGTGAGAATTTGGGAGATAAAAGTGTGAGAGATCGTGAGATAAATCAGTGATCATTTAGGAGATAAAGCAGCGAGCGTTCAGGAGTTAAAACAGCGAGAGATAAGGAGATAAAACAGTGAGAGTTCAGGGGACAAAACAACGACAGTTCAGCAGATAAAACAGTGAGTGTTGAGGGGGAAAAACAGTGAGAGTTCAGGGGATAAAACAGCGAGAGTTCAGGGGAGAAAACAGCGACAGTTCAGCAGATAAAACAGTGAGAGTTCAGGCGATAAAACAGTGAGTGTTGAGGGGGTAAAACAGTGAGAGTTAAGGAGATAAAACAGCGAGAGTTCAGGGGTAAAACAATGAGAGTTCAGCAGATAAAACAGTGAGAGTTCAGGCGATAAAACAGTGAGTATTCAGGGGGTAAAACAATGAGAGTTCAGGGGATAAAACAGTGAGTGTTCAGGGGATAAAACAGTGAGAGTTCTGGGGATAAAACAGCGAGAGTTCAGGGGAGAAAACAGCGGGCGTTTAGGAGAAAAAGCAGTGAGAGTTCAGGAGATAAAACAGTGAGAGTTCAGGAGATAATGCAGTGAGTGTTCAGGGGATAAAACAATGAGAGTTTAGGAGATAAAACAGCGACAGTTCAGGAATTAAAACTGCGAGTGTTTGGGAGAGAAGACAACGAGACATTGGTAGATAAAACAGCGAGAGTCCAAGGGATAAAACAGCGTGAGTTCAGGAGATATAACAGCAAGAGGTCAGGAGAGATAACATCGAGAGTTAGGGAGATCGAACAGCAAGAGTTCAGGAGATAAAACAGTGAGAGTTCAGGAATTAAAACGGCGAGTGTTTGGGAGAGAAGACCGCGAGACGTCAGTAGATAAAACATCATGAGTTCAGGAGATATAACAGTGAGAGTTCAGGAGATTAAAACAGCGCCATCAGGGGATATAACAGAGGGAGTTCAGGAGATAAAACAGCGAGAGTTTGGGAGATAAAACAGCAAGAGGTCGGAGGATAAAACAGTGAGAGTTCGGGAGATAAAAGTGCGAGAGATCGTGAGAAAAATAAACGCTATTTTAGGAGATAAAACAGCGAGTGTTCAGGAGTTAAAACAGCGAGCGTTAAGGAGATAAAACAGTGAGAGTTCAGGCGATAAAACAGTGAGTGTTCAGGGGAGAAAACAATGAGAGTTCAGTGTATAAAACAATGAGAGTTGAGGAGATAAAACAGTGAGATTTCAGGGGATCAAACAGTGAGTGTTCAGGGGATAAAACAGTGGGAGCTTAGGAGATAAAACAGTGAGAGTTCAGGCAATAAAACAATGAGAGTTCAGGAGAAAAAAAGGCGAGAGTTCAGAAGATAAAACAGTGAGAGTTCAGGGGATAAAAAAACGAGAGTTCAGGGGATAAAACAGAGAGAGTTCAGGAGGTAAAACAGCGAGAGTTCAGGAGATAAAACAACGAAAGTTCCAGAGATCAAACAGCGGGAGTTCAGGAGAAAAAACAATGAAAGTTCCAGAGATAAAACAGCGAGAGTTCAGGAGATAAATCAGCGACCGTTCAGGAGATAAAACAGCGGGGGTTTAGGGGATAAAACAATGAGAGTTTAGGGGATAAAACAATGAGAGTTTAAGAGATAAAACAGCGACAGTTCAGGAATTAAAACTGCGAGTGTTTGGGAGAGAAGAGAACGAGACATTGGTAGATAAAACAGCGAGAGTCCAGGGGATAAAACAGCGAGAGTTCAGGGGAGAAAACAGCGAGAGTTCAGGGGAGAAAACAGCGGGAATTTAGGAGATAAAACAGTGAGAGTTCAGGAGATAAAACAGCGAGAGTTCAGGAGATAAAACAGTGAGTGTTTGGGAGAGAAGACAACGAGACATTGGTTGATAAAACAGCGAGAGTCCAGGGGATAAAACAGCGTGAGTTCAGGAGATATAACAGCAAGAGGTCAGGAGAGATAACAGCGAGAGTTAGGGAGATCTAACAGCAAGAGTTCAGGAGATAAAACAGTGAGAGTTCAGGAATTAAAACGGCGAGTGTTTGGGAGAGAAGACAGCGAGACGTCAGTAGATAAAACATCATGAGTTCAGGAGATATAACAGTGAGAGTTCAGGAGATTAAAACAGCGCCTTCAGGGGATATAACAGAGGGAGTTCAGGAGATATAACAGCGAGAGTTACGGAGATCTAACAGCAAGAGTTCAGGAGATAAAACAGTGAGAGTTCAGGCGAGAAAACAGTGAGAGTTGAGGCAATAATACAGTGAGAGTTCAGGAGAGAAAAAGGCGAGAGTTCAGAAGATAAAACAGCGGGAATTCAGAGGATGAAACAACGTGAGTTTGGGGATGAAACGGCGAGAGTTCAGGGGAGAAAACAGTGAGAGTTCAGGAGATATAACAGCGAGAGTTCAGGAGATAAATCAGCGACCGTTCAGGAAATAAAACAGCGGGAGAACAGGGGATAAACCAATGGGAGTTCAGGGGATAAAACAATGAGGGTTTATGAGATAAAACAGTGAGAGTTCAGAATTAAAACGGCGAGTGTTTGGGAGAGAAGACAGCGAGACGTCAGTAGATAAAAGATCATGAGTTCAGGAGATATAACAGCGAGAGTTCAGGAGTATAACAGCAAGAGTTCAGAAGTATAACAGTAAGAGTTCAGGAGATTAGAACAGCGCATTCAGGGGATATAACAGAGGAAGGTCAGGAGATAAAACAGCGAGAGGTTGGGAGATAAAACAGCAAGAGGTCGGAGGATAAAACAGTGAGAGTTCGGGAGATAAAAGTGCGAGAGATCGTGAGATAAATCAGTGATCGTTTAGGAGATATAACAGTGAGAGCTCAGGGGACAAAACAACGAGATGTCAGCAGATAAAACAGTGAGAGTTCAGGCGATAAAACATTGAGTGTTGAGGGGGTAAAACAATCAGAGTTCAGGGGATAAAACAGTGAGTGTTCAGGGGATAAAACAGTGAGAGTTCAGGGGAGAAAACAGAGGGGGTTTAGGAGATAAAACAGTGAGAGTTCAGGGGATAAAACAATGAGAGTTCAGGGGAGAAAACAGCGGGGGTTTAGGAGATAAAACAGTGAGAGTTCAGGGGATAAAACAGTGAGAGTTCAGGGGAGAAAACAGTGGGGGTTTAGGAGATAAAACAGCGAGAGTCCAGGGGATAAAACAGCGTGAGTTCAGGAGATATAACAGCGAGAGTTAGGGAGATCTAACTGCAAGAGTTCAGGAGATAAAACAGTGAGAGTTCAGGTAATAAAACAGTGAGAGTTCAGGAGAGAAAAAGGCGAGAGTTCAGAAGATAAAACAGCGGGAATTCAGAGGATGAAAAAACGAGAGTTTGGGGATAAAACAGCGAGAGTTCAGGGGAGAAAACAGTGAGAGTTCAGGAGATATAACAGCGAGAGTTCAGGAGTTAAATCAGTGACAGTTCAGGTCATAAAACAGCAGGAGTACAGGGGATAAAACAATGGTAGTTTAGGGGATAAAACAATGAGAGTTTAGGAGATAAAACAGCGAGAGTTCAGGAATTAAAACGGCGAGTGTTTGGGAGAGAAGACAGCGAGACGTCAGTAGATAAAACATCATGAGTTCAGGAGATATAACAGTGAGAGTTCAGGAGATTAAAACAGCGTCTTCAGGGGATATAACAGAGGGAGTTCAGGAGATAAAACAGCAAGAGGTCGGAGGATAAAACAGTGAGAGTTCGGGAGATAAAAGTGCAAGAGATCGTGAGACAATTCAGCGATAGTTTAGGAGATAAAACAGCGAGTGTTCAGCAGTTAAAACAGCGAGAGTTAAGGAGATAAAACAATGAGAGTTCAGGCGATAAAACAGTGAGTGTTCAGGGGATAAAACAATGAGAGTTCAAGGGATAAAACAGTGGGAGCTTAGGAGATAAAACAGTGAGAGTTCAGGAGAGAAAAAGGCGAGAGTTCAGAAGATAAAACAGCGGGAGCTCAGGGGATAAAAAAACGAGAGTTCAGGGGATAAAACAGAGAGAGTTCAGGAAGTAAAACAGTGAGAGTTCAAGAGATAAATCAGCGAACGTTCAGGAGATAAAACAGCGGGAGTTTAGGGGATAAAACAATGAGAGTTTAGGGGATAAAACAATGAGAGTTAAGGAGATAAAACAGCGACAGTTCAGGAATTAAAACTGCGAGTGTTTGGTGGAGAAGACAACGAGACATTGGTAAATAAAACAGCGAGAAGCCTGAGGATAAAACAGCGTGAGTTCAGGAGATATAACAGCAAGAGGTCAGGAGATATAATAGCGAGAGTTAGGGAGATCTAACAGCAAGAGTTCAGGAGATAAAACAGTGAGAGTTCAGGCAATAAAACATTGAGAGTTCAGGAGAGAAAAAGGCGAGAGTTCAGAAGATAAAACAGCCGGAATTCAGATGTTGAAACAACTAGAGTTTAGGAGATAATACAGTGAGAGTTCAGGGGAGAAAACTGTGAGAGTTCAGGAGATATAACTGCGAGAGTTCATGAGATAAATCAGTGACCGTTCAGGACATAAAACAGCGGGAGTACAGGGGATAAAACAATGGGAGTTTAGGGGATAAAACAGTGAAAGTTCAGGAATTAAAACTGCGAGTGTTTGGGAGAGAAGACAGCGAGACGTCTGTAGATAAAACATCATGAGTTCAGGAGATTTAACAGCGAGAGTTCAGGAGTATAACAGCAAGAGTTCAGAAGTATAACAGTGAGAGTTCAGGAGACTATAACAGCCCATTCAGGGGATATAACCGAGGGAGTTCAGGAGATAAATCAGCTGGAGTTTGGGAGATACAACAGCAAGAGGTCGGAGGATAAAACAGTGAGAGTTCAGGAGATAAAAGTGCGAGAGATCGTGAGATAATTCAGTGATCGTTTAGGAGATAAAACAGCGAGCATTCAGGAGTTAAAACAGCGAGAGTTAAGGAGATAAAACAATGAGAGTTCAGGCGATAAAACAGTGAGTGTTCAGGGGATAAAACAATGAGAGTTCAAGGGATAAAACAGTGGGAGCTTAGGAGATAAAACAGTGAGAGTTCAGGAGAGAAAAAGGCGAGAGTTCAGAAGATAAAACAGCGGGAGTTCAGGGGATAAAAAAATGAGAGTTCAGGGGATAAAACAGAGAGAGTTCAGGAGGTAAAACAGCGAGAGTTCAGGAGATAAATCAGCGAATGTTCAGGAGATAAAACAGCGGGAGTTTAGGGGATAAAACAATGAGAGTTTAGGGGATAAAAAAACGAGAGTTCAGGGGATAAAACAGAGAGAGTTCAGGAGGTAAAACAGCGAGAGTTCAGGAGATAAAACAACGAAAGTTCCAGAGATAAAACAGCGAGAGTTCAGGAGATAAATCAGCGACCGTTCAGGAGATAAAACAGCGGGGGTTTAGGGGATAAAACAATGAGAGTTTAGGGGATAAAACAATGAGAGTTTAAGAGATAAAACAGCGACAGTTCAGGAATTAAAACTGCGAGTGTTTGGGAGAGAAGAGAACGAGACATTGGTAGATAAAACAGCGAGAGTCCAGGGGATAAAAGAGCGCGAGTTCAGGAGATATAACAGCAAGAGGTCAGGAGAGATAACAGCGAGAGTTAGGGAGATCTAACAGCAAGAGTTCAGGAGATTTAACAGCGAGAGTTCAGGAGTATAACAGCAAGAGTTCAGAAGTATAACAGTGAGAGTTCAGGAGATTATAACAGCCCATTCAGGGGATATAACAGAGGGAGTTCTGGAGATAAATCATCGAGAGTTTGGGAGATACAACAGCAAGAGGTCGGAGGATAAAACAGTGAGAGTTCAGGAGATAAGACAGTGAGAGTTCAGGGGATAAAACAGTGAGAGATCAGGGGATAAGACAGTGAGAGTACAGGAGATAAAACAGCGAGAGTTCAGGGGAGAAAACAGCGAGAGTTCAGGGGAGAAAACAGCGGGAATTTAGGAGATAGAACAGTGAGAGTTCAGGAGATAAAACAGTGAGAGTTCAGGGGATAAAACAGCGAGAGTTCAGGGGAGAAAACAGCGAGAGTTCAGGGGAGAAAACAGCGGGAATTTAGGAGATAAAACAGTGAGAGTTCAGGAGATAAAACAGTGAGCGTTCAGGAGATAAAACAGTGAGTGTTCAGGGGATAAAACAATGAGAGTTTAGGAGATAAAACAGCGACAGTTCAGGAATTAAAACTGCGAGTGTTTGGGAGAGAAGACAACGAGACATTGGTTGATAAAACAGCGAGAGTCCAGGGGATAAAACAGCGTGAGTTCAGGAGATATAACAGCAAGAGGTCAGGAGAGATAACAGCGAGAGTTAGGGAGATCTAACAGCAAGAGTTCAGGAGATAAAACAGTGAGAGTTCAGGAATTAAAGCGGCGAGTGTTTGGGAGAGAAGACAGCGAGACGTCAGTAGATAAAACATCATGAGTTCAGGAGATATAACAGTGAGAGTTCAGGAGATTAAAACAGCACCTTCAGGGGATATAACAGAGGGAGTTCAGGAGATATAACAGCGAGAGTTACGGAGATCTAACAGCAAGAGTTCAGGAGATAAAACAGTGAGAGTTCAGGCGAGAAAACAGTGAGAGTTGAGGCAATAATACAGTGAGAGTTCAGGAGAGAAAAAGGCGAGAGTTCAGAAGATAAAACAGCGGGAATTCAGAGGATGAAACAACGTGAGTTTGGGGATGAAACAGCGAGAGTTCAGGGGAGAAAACAGTGAGAGTTCAGGAGATATAACAGCGAGAGTTCAGGAGATAAATCAGCGACCGTTCAGGAAATAAAACAGCGGGAGAACAGGGGATAAACCAATGGGAGTTCAGGGGATAAAACAATGAGGGTTTATGAGATAAAACAGTGAGAGTTCAGAATTAAAACAGCGAGTGTTTGGGAGAGAAGACAGCGAGACGTCAGTAGATAAAAGATCATGAGTTCAGGAGATATAACAGCGAGAGTTCAGGAGTATAACAGCAAGAGTTCAGAAGTATAACAGTAAGAGTTCAGGAGATTAGAACAGCGCATTCAGGGGATATAACAGAGGAAGGTCAGGAGATAAAACAGCGAGAGGTTGGGAGATAAAACAGCAAGAGGTCTGAGGATAAAACAGTGAGAGTTCGGGAGATAAAAGTGCGATAGATCGTGAGATAAATCAGTGATCGTTTAGGAGATATAACAGTGAGAGCTCAGGGGACAAAACAACGAGATGTCAGCAGATAAAACAGTGAGAGTTCAGGCGATAAAACATTGAGTGTTGAGGGGGTAAAACAATCAGAGTTCAGGGGATAAAACAGTGAGTGTTCAGGGGATAAAACAGTGAGAGTTCAGGGGAGAAAACAGAGGGGGTTTAGGAGATAAAACAGTGAGAGTTCAGGGGATAAAACAATGAGAGTTCAGGGGAGAAAACAGCGGGGGTTTAGGAGATAAAACAGTGAGAGTTCAGGGGATAAAACAGCGAGAGTTCAGGGGAGAAAACAGTGGGGGTTTAGGAGATAAAACAGCGAGAGTCCAGGGGATAAAACAGCGTGAGTTCAGGAGATATAACAGCGAGAGTTAGGGAGATCTAACTGCAAGAGTTCAGGAGATAAAACAGTGAGAGTTCAGGTAATAAAACAGTGAGAGTTCAGGAGAGAAAAAGGCGAGAGTTCAGAAGATAAAACAGCGGGAATTCAGAGGATGAAACAACGAGAGTTTGGGGATAAAACAGCGAGAGTTCAGGGGAGAAAACAGTGAGAGTTCAGGAGATATAACAGCGAGAGTTCAGGAGTTAAATCAGTGACAGTTCAGGTCATAAAACAGCAGGAGTACAGGGGATAAAACAATGGTAGTTTAGGGGATAAAACAATGAGAGTTTAGGAGATAAAACAGCGAGAGTTCAGGAATTAAAACGGCGAGTGTTTGGGAGAGAAGACAGCGAGACGTCAGTAGATAAAACATCATGAGTTCAGGAGATATAACAGTGAGAGTTCAGGAGATTAAAACAGCGTCTTCAGGGGATATAACAGAGGGAGTTCAGGAGATAAAACAGCAAGAGGTCGGAGGATAAAACAGTGAGAGTTCGGGAGATAAAAGTGCAAGAGATCGTGAGACAATTCAGCGATAGTTTAGGAGATAAAACAGCGAGTGTTCAGCAGTTAAAACAGCGAGAGTTAAGGAGATAAAACAATGAGAGTTCAGGCGATAAAACAGTGAGTGTTCAGGGGATAAAACAATGAGAGTTCAAGGGATAAAACAGTGGGAGCTTAGGAGATAAAACAGTGAGAGTTCAGGAGAGAAAAAGGCGAGAGTTCAGAAGATAAAACAGCGGGAGCTCAGGGGATAAAAAAACGAGAGTTCAGGGGATAAAACAGAGAGAGTTCAGGAAGTAAAACAGTGAGAGTTCAAGAGATAAATCAGCGAACGTTCAGGAGATAAAACAGCGGGAGTTTAGGGGATAAAACAATGAGAGTTTAGGGGATAAAACAATGAGAGTTAAGGAGATAAAACAGCGACAGTTCAGGAATTAAAACTGCGAGTGTTTGGTGGAGAAGACAACGAGACATTGGTAAATAAAACAGCGAGAGGCCTGAGGATAAAACAGCGTGAGTTCAGGAGATATAACAGCAAGAGGTCAGGAGATATAATAGCGAGAGTTAGGGAGATCTAACAGCAAGAGTTCAGGAGATAAAACAGTGAGAGTTCAGGCAATAAAACATTGAGAGTTCAGGAGAGAAAAAGGCGAGAGTTCAGAAGATAAAACAGCCGGAATTCAGATGTTGAAACAACTAGAGTTTAGGAGATAAAACAGTGAGAGTTCAGGGGAGAAAACTGTGAGAGTTCAGGAGATATAACTGCGAGAGTTCATGAGATAAATCAGTGACCGTTCAGGACATAAAACAGCGGGAGTACAGGGGATAAAACAATGGGAGTTTAGGGGATAAAACAGTGAAAGTTCAGGAATTAAAACTGCGAGTGTTTGGGAGAGAAGACAGCGAGACGTCAGTAGATAAAACATCATGAGTTCAGGAGATTTAACAGCGAGAGTTCAGGAGTATAACAGCAAGAGTTCAGAAGTATAACAGTGAGAGTTCAGGAGACTATAACAGCCCATTCAGGGGATATAACCGAGGGAGTTCAGGAGATAAATCAGCTGGAGTTTGGGAGATACAACAGCAAGAGGTCGGAGGATAAAACAGTGAGAGTTCAGGAGATAAAAGTGCGAGAGATCGTGAGATAATTCAGCGATCGTTTAGGAGATAAAACAGCGAGCATTCAGGAGTTAAAACAGCGAGAGTTAAGGAGATAAAACAATGAGAGTTCAGGCGATAAAACAGTGAGTGTTCAGGGGATAAAACAATGAGAGTTCAAGGGATAAAACAGTGGGAGCTTAGGAGATAAAACAGTGAGAGTTCAGGAGAGAAAAAGGCGAGAGTTCAGAAGATAAAACAGCGGGAGTTCAGGGGATAAAAAAATGAGAGTTCAGGGGATAAAACAGAGAGAGTTCAGGAGGTAAAACAGTGAGAGTTCAGGAGATAAATCAGCGAATGTTCAGGAGATAAAACAGCGGGAGTTTAGGGGATAAAACAATGAGAGTTTAGGGGATAAAACAATGAGAGTTAAGGAGATAAAACAGCGACAGTTCAGGAATTAAAACTGCGAGTGTTTGGTGGAGAAGACAACGAGACATTGGTAGATAAAACAGTGAGAGGCCTGAGGATAAAACAGCGTGAGTTCAGGAGATATAACAGCAAGAGGTCAGGAGATATAACAGCGAGAGTTAGGGAGATCTAACAGCAAGAGTTCGGGAGATAAAACAGTGAGAGTTCAGGCAATAAAACATTGAGAGTTCAGGAGAGAAAAAGGCGAGAGTTCAGAAGATAAAACAGCGGGAATTCAGATGTTGAAACAACAAGAGTTTAGGGGATATAACAGCGAGAGTTCAGGGGAGAAAACTGTGAGAGTTCAGGAGATATAACTGCGAGAGTTCATGAGATAAATCAGTGACCGTTCAGGACATAAAACAGCAGGAGGACAGGGGATAAAACAATGGGAGTTCAGGGGATAAAACAGCGAGAGTTCAGGAATTAAAACTGCGAGTGTTTGGGAGAGAAGACAGCGAGACGTCAGTAGATAAAACATCATGAGTTCAGGAGTATAACAGCAAGAGTTCAGAAGTATAACAGTGAGAGTTCAGGAGATTATAACAGCCCATTCAGGGGATATAACCGAGGGAGTCCAGGAGATAAATCAGCGAGAGTTTGGGAGATACAACAGCAAGAGGTCGGAGGATAAAACAGTGAGAGATCAGGAGATAAAAGTGCGAGAGATCGTGAGATAATTCAGCGATCGTTTAGGAGATAAAACAGCGAGCGTTCAGGAGTTAAAACAGCAAGAGTTAAGGAGATAAAACAGTGAGAGTTCAGGCGATAAAACAGTGAGAGTTCAGGAGAGAAAAAGGCGAGAGTTCAGAAGATAAAACAGTGCGAGTTCAGGCGATAAAACAGCGAGAGATCAGGGGATAAGACAGTGAGAGTTCAGGAGTTAAAACAGTGAGAGTTCAGGGGATAAAACAGTGAGTGTTCAGGGGATAAAACAGTGAGATTTCAGGGGATAAAACAGCGAGAGTTCAGGGGAGAAAACAGCGTGAATTTAGGAGATAAAACAGTGAGAGTTCAGGAGATAAAACAGTGAGAGTTCAGGAGATAAAACGGTGAGTTTTCAGGGGATAAAACAATGAGAGTTTTGGAGATAAAACAGCGACAGTTCAGGAATTAAAATTGCGAGTGTTTGGGAGAGAAGAGAACGAGACATTGGTTGATAAAACAGCGAGAGTCCAGGGGATAAAACAGCGACAGTTCAGGAGATATAACAGGGAGAGTTAGGGAGATCTAACAGCAAGAGTTCAGGAGATAAAACAGTGAGAGTTCAGGTGAGAAAACAGTAAGAGTTCAGGAGAGAAAAAGGCGAGAGTTCAGAAGATAAAACAGCGGGAATTCAGAGGATGAAACAACGTGCGTTTGGGGATGAAACAGCGAGAGTTCAGGGGAGAAAACAGTGAGAGTTCAGGAGATATAACAGCGAGAGTTCAGGAGATAAATCAGCGACTGTTCAGGACATATAACAGTGTGAGCTCAGGAGATTACAACAGCGCCTTCAGGGGATATAACAGAGGGAGTTCAGGAGATAAAACAGCAAGAGGTCGGAGGATAAAACAGTGAGAGTTCGGGAGATAAAAGTGCAAGAGATCGTGAGATAATTCAGCGATAGTTTAGGAGATAAAACAGCGAGTGTTCAGCAGTTAAAACAGCGAGAGTTAAGGAGATAAAACAATGAGAGTTCAGGCGATAAAACAGTGAGTGTTCAGGGGATAAAACAATGAGAGTTCAAGGGATAAAACAGTGGGAGCTTAGGAGATAAAACAGTGAGAGTTCAGGAGAGAAAAAGGCAAGAGTTCAGAAGATAAAACAGCGGGAGTTCAGGGGATAAAAAAATGAGAGTTCAGGGGATAAAACAGAGAGAGTTCAGGAGGTAAAACAGTGAGAGTTCAGGAGATAAATCAGCGAATGTTCAGGAGATAAAACAGCGGGAGTTTAGGGGATAAAACAATGAGAGTTTAGGGGATAAAACAATGAGAGTTAAGGAGATAAAACAGCGACAGTTCAGGAATTAAAACTGCGAGTGTTTGGTGGAGAAGACAACGAGACATTGGTAGATAAAACAGCGAGAGGCCTGAGGATAAAACAGCGTGAGTTCAGGAGATATAACAGCAAGAGGTCAGGAGATATAACAGCGAGAGTTAGGGAGATCTAACAGCAAGAGTTCGGGAGATAAAACAGTGAGAGTTCAGGCAATAAAACATTGAGAGTTCAGGAGAGAAAAAGGCGAGAGTTCAGAAGATAAAACAGCGGGAATTCAGATGTTGAAACAACGAGAGTTTAGGGGATAAAACAGCGAGAGTTCATGAGATAAATCAGTGACCGTTCAGGACATAAAACAGCGGGAGTACAGGGGAGAAAACAATGGGAGGTCCGGGGATAAAACAGCGAGAGTTCAGGAATTAAAACTGCGAGTGTTTGGGAGAGAAGACAGCGAGACGTCAGTAGATAAAACATCATGAGTTCAGGAGTATAACAGCAAGAGTTCAGAAGTATAACAGTGAGAGTTCAGGAGATTATAACAGCCCATTCAGGGGATATAACCGAGGGAGTCCAGGAGATAAATCAGCGAGAGTTTGGGAGATACAACAGCAAGAGGTCGGAGGATAAAACAGTGAGAGATCAGGAGATAAAAGTGCGAGAGATCGTGAGATAATTCAGCGATCGTTTAGGAGATAAAACAGCGAGCGTTCAGGAGTTAAAACAGCAAGAGTTAAGGAGATAAAACAGTGAGAGTTCAGGCGATAAAACAGTGAGAGTTCAGGAGAGAAAAAGGCGAGAGTTCAGAAGATAAAACAGTGCGAGTTCAGGCGATAAAACAGCGAGAGATCAGGGGATAAGAGAGTGAGAGTTCAGGAGATAAAACAGTGAGAGTTCAGGGGATAAAACAGTGAGTGTTCAGGGGATAAAACAGTGAGATTTCAGGGGATAAAACAGCGAGAGTTCAGGGGAGAAAACAGCGTGAATTTAGGAGATAAAACAGTGAGAGTTCAGGAGATAAAACAGTGAGAGTTCAGGAGATAAAACAGTGAGTTTTCAGGGGATAAAACAATGAGAGTTTAGGAGATAAAACAGCGACAGGTCAGGAATTAAAATTGCGAGCGTTTGGGAGAGAAGAGAACGAGACATTGGTTGATAAAACAGCGAGAGTCCAGGGGATAAAACAGCGACAGTTCAGGAGATATAACAGGGAGAGTTAGGGAGATCTAACAGCAAGAGTTCAGGAGATAAAACAGTGAGAGTTCAGGTGAGAAAACAGTAAGAGTTCAGGAGAGAAAAAGGCGAGAGTTCAGAAGATAAAACAGCGGGAATTCAGAGGATGAAGCAACGTGAGTTTGGGGATGGAACAGCGAGAGTTCAGGGGAGAAAACAGTGAGAGTTCAGGAGATATAACAGCGAGAGTTCAGGAGATAAATCAGTGACTGTTCAGGACATAAAACAGTGGGAGAACAGGGGATAAACCAATGGGAGTTTAGGGGATAAAACAACGAGAGTTTAGGAGATAAAACAGCGAGTGTTCAGAATTAAAACGGCGAGTGTTTGGGAGAGAAGACAACGAGACATCAGTAGATAAAACATCATGAGTTCAGGAGATATAACAGTGTGAGCTCAGGAGATTACAACAGCGCCTTCAGGGGATATAACAGAGGGAGTTCAGGAGATAAAACAGCAAGAGGTCGGAGGATAAAACAGTGAGAGTTCGGGAGATAAAAGTGCAAGAGATCGTGAGATAATTCAGCGATAGTTTAGGAGATAAAACAGCGAGTGTTCAGCAGTTAAAACAGCGAGAGTTAAGGAGATAAAACAATGAGAGTTCAGGCGATAAAACAGTGAGTGTTCAGGGGATAAAACAATGAGAGTTCAAGGGATAAAACAGTGGGAGCTTAGGAGATAAAACAGTGAGAGTTCAGGAGAGAAAATGGCGAGAGTTCAGATGATAAAACAGCGGGAGTTCAGGGGATAAAAAAACGAGAGTTCAGGGGATAAAACAGAGAGAGTACAGGAGGTAAAACAGCGAGAGTTCAGGAGATAAATCAGCGAATGTTCAGGAGATAAAACAGCGGGAGTTTAGGGGATAAAACAATGAGAGTTTAGGGGATAAAACAATGAGAGTTAAGGAGATAAAACAGCGACAGTTCAGGAATTAAAACTGCGAGTGTTTGGTGGAGAAGACAACGAGACATTGGTAGATAAAACAGCGAGAGGCCTGAGGATAAAACAGCGTGAGTTCAGGAGATATAACAGCAAGAGGTCAGGAGATATAACAGCGAGAGTTAGGGAGATCTAACAGCAAGAGTTCAGGAGATAAAACAGTGAGAGTTCAGGCAATAAAACATTGAGAGTTCAGGAGAGAAAAAGGCGAGAGTTCAGAAGATAAAACAGCGGGAATTCAGATGTTGAAACAACGAGAGTTTAGGGGATAAAACAGCGAGAGTTCAGGGGAGAAAACTGTGAGAGTTCAGGAGATATAACTGCGAGAGTTCATGCGATAAATCAGTGACCGTTCAGGACATAAAACAGCGGGAGTACAGGGGATAAAACAATGGGAGTTTAGGGGATAAAACAGCGAGAGTTCAGGAATTAAAACTGTGAGTGTTTGGGAGAGAAGGCAGCGAGACGTCAGTAGATAAAACATCATGAGTTCAGTAGGTTTAACAGCGAGAGTTCAGGAGTATAACAGCAAGAGTTCAGAAGTATAACAGTGAGAGTTCAGGAGATTATAACAGCCCATTCAGGGGATATAACCGAGGGAGTTCAGGAGATAAATCAGCGAGAGTTTGGGAGATACAACAGCAAGAGGTCGGAGGATAAAACAGTGAGAGTTCAGGAGATAAAAGTGCGAGAGATCGTGAGATAATTCAGCGATCGTTTAGGAGATAAAACAGCGAGCGTTCAGGAGTTAAAACAGCGAGAGTTAAGGAGATAAAACAGTGAGAGTTCAGGCGATAAAACGGTGAGAGTTCAGGAGAGAAAAAGGCGAGAGCTCAGAAGATAAAACAGTGAGAGTTCAGGCGATAAAACAGTGAGAGTTCAGGGGATAAAACAGTGAGTGTTCAGGGGATGAAACAGTGAGATTACAGGGGATAAAACAGCGAGAGTTCAGGGGAGAAAACAGCGGGAATTTAAGAGATAAAACAGTGAGAGTTCAGGAGATAAAACAGTGAGAGTTCAGGAGATAAAACAGTGAGTGTTCAGGGGATAAAACAATGAGAGTTTAGGAGATAAAACAGCGACAGGTCAGGAATTAAAATTGCGAGTGTTTGGGAGAGAAGAGAACGAGACATTGGTTGATAATACAGCGAGAGTCCAGGGGATAAAACAGCGTCAGTTCAGGAGATATAACAGCGAGAGTTAAGGAGATCTAACAGCAAGAGTTTAGGAGATAAAACAGTGAGAGTTCAGGTGAGAAAACAGTAAGAGTTCAGGAGAGAAAAAGGCGAGAGTTCAGAAGATAAAACAGCGGGAATTCAGAGGCTGAAACAACGTGAGTTTGGGGATGAAACAGCGAGAGTTCAGGGGAGAAAACAGCGGGAGTTTAGGAGATATAACAGCGAGAGTTCAGGAGATAAATCAGCGACCGTTCAGGACATAAAACAGTGGGAGAACAGGGGATAAACCAATGGGAGTTTAGGGGATAAAACAACGAGAGTTTAGGAGATAAAACAGCGAGAGTTCAGAATTAAAACGGCGAGTGTTTGGGAGAGAAGACAACGAGACATTGGTAGATAAACAGCGAGAGTCCAGGGGATAAAACAGAGTGAGTTCAGGAGATATAACTGCAAGAGGTCAGGAGATATAACAGCGAGAGTTAGGGAGATCTAACAGCAAGCTTTCAGGAGATAAAACAGTGAGAGTTCAGGCGATAAAACAGTGAGAGTTCAGGGGAGAAAACAGTGAGAGTTTAGGGGATAAAACAACGAGAGTTTAGGGGATAAAACAGCGAGAGTTCAGGAGATAAAACAGCGAGAGTTCAGGGGATAAAACCGTGAGAGTTTAGGGGATAAAACAACGAGAGTTTAGGGGATAAAACAGCGAGAGTTCAGGAGATAAAACAGCGAGAGTTCAGGAGATAAAACAGTGGAATTTCAGGAGAGAAAAAGGCGAGAGTTCAGAAGATAAAACAGCGGGAGTTCACTAGATCAAACAACGAGAGTTTAGGGGATAAAACAATGAGAGTTTAGGAGATGAAACTGCGAGAGTTCAGGAATTGAAACTGCAAGTATTTGGGAGAGAAGACAGCGAGACGTCAGTAGATAAAACAGCTTAAGTTCAGGAGTTGTAACAGCGAGAGTTCAGGAGACAAAACAGTGAGAGTTCAGGTGAGAAAACAGTAAGAGTTCAGGAGAGAAAAAGGCGAGAGTTCAGAAGATAAAACAGCGGGCATTCAGAGGATGAAACAACGTGTGTTTGGGGATGAAACAGCGAGAGTTCAGGGGAGAAAACAGTGAGAGTTCAGGAGATATAACAGCGAGAGTTCAGGAGATAAATCAGCGACCGTTCAGGACATAAAACAGTGGGAGAACAGGGGATAAAACAATGGGAGTTTAGGGGATAAAACAATGAGGGTTTAGGAGATAAAACAGTGAGAGTTCAGGAATTGAAACTGCAAGTATTTGGGAGAGAAGACAGCGAGACGTCGGTAGATAAAACAGCTTAAGTTCAGGAGATGTAACAGCGAGAGTTCAGGAGATATAACAGCGAGAGGTCGGAGGATGAAACAGTGAGAGTTCGGGAGGTAAAAGAGGGAGAGATCATGAGATAATTCAGCGATAGTTTAGGAGATAAAACAGCGAGCGTTCAGGAGTTAAAATAGCAAGAGTTCAGGAGATAAAACAGTGAGAGTTCAGGTGATAATACAGTGAGAGTTAAGGAGAGAAAAAGGCGAGAATTAGGAAGATAAAACAGCGGGAGTTCAGGGGATAAAACAACGAGAATTTAGGGGATAAAACAGCATGAGTTCAGGGGAGAAAACAGTGGGAGTTCAGGAGATAAAACAGTGAGAGTTCAGGAGATATAACAGCGAGAGTTCAGGAGATAAATCCGCGAGCGTTCAGCAGATAAAACAGTGAGAGTTGAGGAGATATAACATCGGGAGTTCAGGGGATAAAACAATGGGAGTTCAGGGGATAAAACAACGGGGTTCAGGAGATAAAACAGTAAGAGTTCAGGGGATAAAGCAGTGAGAGTTCAGGGGATAAAACAACGAGAGTTTAGGAGATAAAACAGCGAGCGTTCCGGAATTAAAACTGCAAGTGTTTGGGAGAGAAGATAGCGAGACGTCGGTAGATAAAACAGCATGATTTCAGGAGATATAACAGCGAGAATTCGGGAGATATAACAGTGAGAGTTCAGGAGATATAACAGCGAGAGTTAGGGAGATCTAACAGCAAGAGTTCAAGAGATAAAACAGTGAGAGTTCAGGCGATAAAGCAGTGAGAGTTCAGGAGCAAAAAAGGCGAGAGTTCAGAAGATAAAACCGCGGGAGTTCTGGGGATAAAACAATGAGAGTTCAGGGGAGAAAACATTGGAGTTATGGAGATAAAACAGTGAGAGTTCAGGAGATAAATCAGCGGGAGTTCAGGGGATAAAACAGTGAGAGTTCTGGAGATAAATCAGTGAGTGTTCAGGAGATAAAACAGCGGGAGTACAGGGGATAAAACAACGAGAGTATAGGAGCTGAAACAGCGAGCTTTCAGGAATTAAAACTGCGAGCGTTTGGGAGAGAAGACAGCGAGACGTCAGTAGATAAAACATCATGAGTTCAGGAGATATAACAGCGAGAGTTCAGGAGTATAACAGCGAGAGTTCAGGAGCATAACAGTGAGAGTTCAGGAGATTAAAACAGCGCGTTCAGGGGATATAACAGAGGGAGTTCAGGAGATAAAACAGTGAGAGTACAGGAGATAAAGCAGCGACAGTACGTGAGATAAAACAGCGAGCGTTCAGGAGTTAAAACAGCGAGAGTTAAGGAGATAAAACAGTGAGAGCTCAGCGGATAAAACAACGAGAGTTCAGCAGATAAAACAGTGAGAGTTCAGGCGATAAAACAGTGAGTGTTCAGGGGATAAAACAATGAGAGTTCCGGGGATAAAACAACGGGAGTTCAGGAGATAAAACAGTGAGAGTTCAGGGGATAAAACAGTGAGTGTTGTTGGGATAAAACAGTGAGAGTTCAGGGGATAAAACAGTGAGAATTCAGGGGATAAAGCAGCGTGAGTTCAGGAGATATAACAGGAAGAGGACAGGAGATATAACAGCGAGAGTTAGGGAGATATAACAGCAAGAGTTCAGGAGATATAACAGTGAGAGTTCAGGTGATAAAACAGTGAGAGTTCAGGAGAGAAAAAGGCGAGAGTTCAGGAGATAAAACAACAGGAGTTCAGGGGATAAAACAACGAGAGTTTAGGGGAGAAAACAATGGTAGTTCAGGAGATAAAACAGCGAGAGTTCAGGAGATATAACAGCGAGAGTTCAGGAGATAATTCAGCGGGCGTTCAGAAGATAAAACAGTGAGAGTTCAGGAGAGAAAAAGGCAAGAGTTCAGTAGATAAAACAGCGGGATTTGAGGGGATAAAACAACGAGAGTTTAGAGGATAAATCAGCGAGAGTTCAGGAGAAAAATGAGCGAGCGTTCAGGAGATAATACATCAGGAGTTCAGGGGATAAAACAAAGAGAGTTCAGGAATTAAAACTGCAAGTGTTTGGGAGAGAAGGAAACGAGACGTCGGTAGATAAAACAGCGAGAGTTCAGGAGATAAATCACCGAGTGTTCCGAAGATAAAACAGAGAGAGTTCAGGCGATAAAACAGTGAGAGTTCAGGAGAGAAAAAGGCGAGAGTTCAGGGGATAAAACAACAAGAGTTTAGGGGATAAAACAGCGAGAGATCCGGGGAGAAAACAGTGGGAGTTATGGAGATAAAACAGTGAGAGTTCAGGAGATATAACAGCGAGAGTTCAGGAGATAAATCAACGAGTGTTCAGAAGATAAAACATTGGGAGTTCAGGAGAGAAAAGAGTGAGAGTTCAGAAGATAAAACAGCGGGAGTTCAGGGGATAAAACAGTGAGAGTTCTGGAGATAAATCAGTGAGTGTTCAGGAGATAAAACAGCGGGAGTACAGGGGATAAAACAACGAGAGTATAGGAGCTGAAACAGCGAGCTTTCAGGAATTAAAACTGCGAGCGTTTGGGAGAGAAGACAGCGAGACGTCAGTAGATAAAACATCATGAGTTCAGGAGATATAACAGCGAGAGTTCAGGAGTATAACAGCGAGAGTTCAGGAGCATAACAGTGAGAGTTCAGGAGATTAAAACAGCGCGTTCAGGGGATATAACAGAGGGAGTTCAGGAGATAAAACAGTGAGAGTACAGGAGATAAAGCAGCGACAGTACGTGAGATAAAACAGCGAGCGTTCAGGAGTTAAAACAGCGAGAGTTAAGGAGATAAAACAGTGAGAGCTCAGCGGATAAAACAACGAGAGTTCAGCAGATAAAACAGTGAGAGTTCAGGCGATAAAACAGTGAGTGTTCAGGGGATAAAACAATGAGAGTTCCGGGGATAAAACAACGGGAGTTCAGGAGATAAAACAGTGAGAGTTCAGGGGATAAAACAGTGAGTGTTGTTGGGATAAAACAGTGAGAGTTCAGGGGATAAAACAGTGAGAATTCAGGGGATAAAGCAGCGTGAGTTCAGGAGATATAACAGGAAGAGGACAGGAGATATAACAGCGAGAGTTAGGGAGATATAACAGCAAGAGTTCAGGAGATATAACAGTGAGAGTTCAGGTGATAAAACAGTGAGAGTTCAGGAGAGAAAAAGGCGAGAGTTCAGGAGATAAAACAACAGGAGTTCAGGGGATAAAACAACGAGAGTTTAGGGGAGAAAACAATGGTAGTTCAGGAGATAAAACAGCGAGAGTTCAGGAGATATAACAGCGAGAGTTCAGGAGATAATTCAGCGGGCGTTCAGAAGATAAAACAGTGAGAGTTCAGGAGAGAAAAAGGCAAGAGTTCAGTAGATAAAACAGCGGGATTTGAGGGGATAAAACAACGAGAGTTTAGAGGATAAATCAGCGAGAGTTCAGGAGAAAAATGAGCGAGCGTTCAGGAGATAATACATCAGGAGTTCAGGGGATAAAACAAAGAGAGTTCAGGAATTAAAACTGCAAGTGTTTGGGAGAGAAGGAAACGAGACGTCGGTAGATAAAACAGCGAGAGTTCAGGAGATAAATCACCGAGTGTTCCGAAGATAAAACAGAGAGAGTTCAGGCGATAAAACAGTGAGAGTTCAGGAGAGAAAAAGGCGAGAGTTCAGGGGATAAAACAACAAGAGTTTAGGGGATAAAACAGCGAGAGATCCGGGGAGAAAACAGTGGGAGTTATGGAGATAAAACAGTGAGAGTTCAGGAGATATAACAGCGAGAGTTCAGGAGATAAATCAACGAGTGTTCAGAAGATAAAACATTGGGAGTTCAGGAGAGAAAAGAGTGAGAGTTCAGAAGATAAAACAGCGGGAGTTCAGGGGATAAAACAACGAGAGTTTAGGGGATAAAACAGCGTGAGTTCAGGAGATAAATCAGTGAGTGTTCAGGAGATAAAACAGCAGGAGGACAGGGGATAAAACAATGGGCGTTTAGGGTATAAAACAATGAGAGTTTAGGAGATGAAACAGCGACATTTCAAGAATTACAACTGCGAGTTTTTGGGGGAGAAGACAACGAGACATTGGTAGTTAAAACAGCGAGAGTCCACGGGATAAAACAGTGTGAGTTCAGGAGGTATAACAGCAAGAGGTCAGGAGATATAACAGCGAAAGTTAGGGAGATTTAACAGCAAGAGTTCAGGAGATAAAACAGTGAGAGTTCAGTCGATAAAACAGTGAGAGTTCAGGAGAGAAAAAGGCAAGAGTTCAGAGGATAAAACAACGAGAGTTTAGGGGATAAAACAACGAGAGTTCAGGGGAGAAAACAGTGGGGGTTCAGGAGATAAAACAGTGAGAGTTCAGGGGATAAAAGATCAAGGGTTCAGGGGAGAAAACAGTGGGAGTTCAGGAGATAGAACAACGAGTGTTCAGGAGACAAAACAGTGGGACTTCAGGAGAGAAAAAGGCGAGAGTCCACAAGATAAAACAGCGGGAGTTCAGGGGATCAAACAACGAGAGTTTAGGGAATAAAACAGCGAGAGTTCTGGAGATAAATCAGCGAGCGTTGAGGAGATAAAACAGCGGGAGTGCAGGGGATAAAACAATGAGAGCTTAGGGGATAAAACAACGAGAGTTTAGGAGCTAAAACAGCGAGAGTTCAGGAATTAAAACTGCAAGTGTTTGGGAGAGAAGACAGCGAGACGTCGGTAGATAAAACAGTGAGAGTTCAGGAGATGTAACAGCGAGAGTTCAGGAGATATAACATCGAGAGTTCAGGACATAAACCAGCAAGAGTTCAGGTGATATAACAGCGAGAGTTCAGGAGATAAAGCAGCGAGCGTTCAGGAGTTAAAACAGCGAGAGTTAAGGAGATAAAACAGTGAGAGCTCAGCGGATAAAACAACGAGAGTTCAGCAGATAAAACAGTGAGAGTTCAGGTGATAAAACAGTGAGTGTTCAGGGGATAAAACAATGAGAGTTCAGGGGACAAAACAACGGGAGTTCAGGAGATAAAACAGTGAGAGTTCAGGGGATAAAACAGTGAGAGTTCAGGGGATAAAACAGTGAGAGTTCAGGGGAGGAAACAGTGAGAATTCAGGGGATAAAACAGCGTGAGTTCAGGAGATATAACAGGAAGAGGACAGGAGATATAACAGCGAGAGTTAGGGAGATATAACAGCAAGAGTTCAGGAGATATAACAGTGAGAGTTCAGGCGATAAAACAGTGAGAGTTCAGGAGAGAAAAATGCGAGAGTTCAGAAGATAAAACAGCAGGAGTTCAGGGGATAAAACAACGAGAGTTTAGGGGATAAAACAGGGAGAGTTCAGGGGAGAAAACAATAGTAGTTCAGGAGATAAAACAGTGAGAGTTCAGGAGATATAACAGCGAGAGTTCAGGAGATAAATCAGCGGGCGTTCAGAAGATAAAACAGTGAGAGTTCAGGAGAGAAAAACGCGAGAGTTCAGAAGATAAAACAGCGGGAGTTCAGAAGTATAACAGTGAGAGTTCAGGAGATTAAAACAGCGAGTTCAGGGGATATAACAGCGGGAGTTCAGGAGATAAAACAGCGAGAGTTTGGGAGATAAAACAGCTAGTTCAGGGGACATAACAGCGGGAGATTGGCAGATAAAACAGCAAGAGGTCAGAGGATAAAACAGTGAGAGTTCAGGGGATAAAACAGTGAGAGTTCAGGGGAGAAAACAATGAGAGTTTAGGGGATAAAACAACGAGAGTTTAGGGGATAAAACAGCGAGAGTTCAGGAGATAAAACAGTGAGAGCTCAGGAGATATAACAGCGAGAGTTCAGGAGATAAATCAGCGAGTGTTCAGGAGATGAAACAGCGGGATTACAGGGGATAAAACAATGAGAGTTCAGGGGATAAAACAACGGGGGTTCAGGAGATAAAACAGTGAGAGTTCAGGGGATAAAACAGTGAGAGTTCAGGGGATAAAACAGCGAGAGTTCAGGGGATAAAACAACGAGAGTTTAGGAGATAAAACAGCGAGCGTTCCGGAATTAAAACTGCAAGTGTTTGGGAGAGAAGATAGCGAGACGTCGGTAGATAAAACAGCATGAGTTCAGGAGATATAACAGTGAGAATTCGGGAGATATAACAGCGAGAGTTCAGGAGATATAACAGCGAAAGTTAGGGAGATCTAACAGCAAGAGTTCAAGAGATAAAACAGTGAGAGTTCAGGCGATAAAACAGTGAGAGTTCAGGAGAGAGAAAGGCGAGAGTTCAGAAGATAAAACAGCGGGAGTTCAGGGGATAAAACAACAAGAGTTTAGTGGATAAAACAGCGAGAGTTCAGGGGAGAAAAGAATGGGAGTTATGGAGATAAAACAGTGAGAGTTCAGGAGATATAACAGTGAGAGTTCAGGAGATAAATTAGCGAGTGTTCAGAAGATAAAACAGCGGGAGTTCAGGGGATAAAACAACGAGAGTTTAGGGGATAAAACAACGAGAGTTCAGGGGAGAAAACAGTGGGAGTACAGGAGATAAAACAGCGAGAGTTTGGGAGATAAAACAGCATGAGGTGCGAGGATAAAACAGTGAGAGTACGGGAGATAAAACAGCGATAGTACATGAGATAAAACAGCGATATTTCAGGAGATAAAACAGCGAGTGTTCAGGAGTTAAAACAGCGAGAGTTAAGGAGATAAAACAGTGAGAGCTCAGCGGATAAAACAACGAGAGTTCAGCAGATAAAACAGTGAGAGTTCAGGCGATAAAACAGTGAGTGTTCAGGGGATAAAACAATGAGAGTTCAGGGGATAAAACAGTGAGAATTCAGGGGATAAAACAGTGAGTGTTGTTGGGATAAAACAGTGAGAGTTCAGGGGATAAAACAGTGAGTGTTGTTGGGATAAAACAGTGAGAGTTCAGGGGATAAAACAGTGAGAGTTCAGGGGAGAAAACATTGAGAGTTCAGGAGATATAACAGCGAGAGTTCAGGAGATATAACAGCAAGAGTTCAGGAGATATAACAGTGAGAGTTCAGGCGATAAAACAGTGAGAGTTCAGGAGAGAAAAATGCGAGAGTTCAGAAGATAAAACAGCAGGAGTTCAGGGGATAAAACAACGAGAGTTTAGGGGATAAAACAGGGAGAGTTCAGGGGAGAAAACAATGGTAGTTCAGGAGATAAAACAGTGAGAGTTCAGGAGATATAACAGCGAGAGTTCAGGAGATAAAACAGCGGGAGTTGAGAAGATAAAACAACGAGAGTTTGGGGATAAAACAACGAGAGTTCAGGAGAAAAATGAGCGAGCGTTCAGGAGATAAAACAGCGGGAGTTGAGGGGATAAAACAATGAGAGAAAAGGAGAAAAAACAAAGAGAGTTCAGGAATTAAAACTGCAAGTGTTTGGGAGAGAAGAAAGCGAGACGTCGGTAGATAAAACAGCGAGAGTCCAGGGGATAAAATAGCATGAGTTCAGAAGATGTAACAGCGAGAGTTCAGGAGAGATAACAGCGAGAGTTCGGGAGATATAACAGCGAGAGTTTAGGAGATAAAACAGCTAGCGTTCGGGGATAAAACAATGAGAGTTCAGGGCATAAAACACTGAGAGTTCAGGAGATAAAACAGTGAGAGTTCAGGAGATAAAACAGCGAATGTTCAGGGGATAAAAGATCAAGGGTTCAGGGGACAAAATAGTGGGAGTTCAGCAGATAGAACAGTGAAAATTCTGGAGATAAAACAACGAGAGTTCAGCAGACAAAACAGAGGGACTTCAGGAGAGAAAATGGTGAGAGTTCAGAAGGTAAAACAGGGGGAGTTCAGGGGATCAAACAACGAGAGTTTAGGGGATAAAACAGCGAGAGTTCTGGAGATAAATCAGTGAGTGTTGAGGGGATAAAGCAGCGGGAGTTCAGGGGATAAAACAACGAGAGTTTTGGGTATTAAACAACGAGAGTTTAGGGGATAAAACAGCGAGAGTTCAGGAGATAAAACAGTGAGAGTTCAGGAGATATCACAGCGAGAGTTCAGGAGATAAATCAACGAGTGTTCCGAAGATAAAACATTGAGAGTTCAGGCGATAAAACACTGAGAGTTCAGGAGAGAAAAAGGCGAGAGTTCAGAAGATAAAACAGCGGGAATTCAGGGGAAAAAACAACGAGAGTTTAGGGGATAAAACAGCGAGAGTTCAGGGGAGAAAACAGTGGGAGTTCTGGAGATAAAACAGTGAGAGTTCAGGAGATAAAACAACGCGAGTTCAGAGATAAAATAGCGAGATTTCAGGAGATAAAACAAGAGATCAGGGGTTAAAACAACGAGAGATCAGAGAGTAAAACAACCAGAGTTTATGGGATAAATCAGCGAGAGTTCAGGAGATAAATCAGCGAGTGTTCAGAAGATAAAACATCAGGAGTACCGGGGATAAAAGAATGAGTGTTTAGGGGATAAAACGAAGAGAGTTTAGGTGATAAAACAGAAAGAGTTCAAGAATTAAAATGGCGAGTGTTTGGGAGAGAAGACAACGAGACGTCGTGAGATAAAACAGCGACAGGCCAGGGGATAAAACAGCATGAGTTCAGGAGATATAACAGCGAGAGTTCAGGAGAAATAACCGCAAGAGTTCAGGAGACATAACAGCAAGAGTTCAGGAGATATAACAGCGAGAGTTCAGGAGATTAAAACAGCGAGTTCAGGGGATATAACAGTGGGAGTTTGGCAGATAAAACAGCAAGAGGTCGGAGGATAAAACAGTGAGAGTTCGCGAGATACAACAGCGAGAGTTTGTGAGATATAACAGCGATAGTTTAGCAGATAAAACAGTGAGAGTTCAGGAGATAAAACAGCGAGAGTTCAGTATATAATACATCGGGAGTTCAGGTGATAAAACAGCGAGAGTTCAGGAGATAAAATAGCGATCGTTCAGGAGATAAAACAGCGGGAGTTCAGTTGATAAAGCAGCGAGAGTTCAGGGGATAAAACAGTGAGAGTTCAGGGGATAAACAGCGAGAGTTCAGGGGATAAAGCAGCGAGTGTTCAGGAGATAAAATAGGGAGAGTTCAGGGGATAAAACAGCGAGAGTTCAGGGGTTAAAGCAGCGATAGTTCAGGAGATAAAACAGCGAGAGTTCAGGAGATAAAACAGCGAGAGTTTTGGGGATCAAACAATGAGAGTTCAGGGGATAAAACAGCAAGGGTTCAGGTGAGAAAACAGTGGGAGTTCAGGAGATAAAACAGCGAGCATTCAGGAGATAAAACTGCGGGAGTACAGGGGATAAAACAATGGGAGTTTAAGGGATAAAACAACAAGAGTTTAGGAGATAAAACAGCGAGAGTTCAGGAATTAAAACTGCAAGTGTTTGGGAGAGAAGACAACGATACATCAGTAGATAAAACATCATGAGTTCAGGAGATACAACAGCGAGAGTTCAGGAGTATAACAGCAAGAGTTCAGGAGTATAACAGTGAGAGTTCAGGAGATTAAAACAGCGCGTTCAGGGGATATAAGAGAGGGAGTTCAGGAGATAAAACAGCGAGAGTTCAGGGGAGAAAACAATGAGAGTTCAGGAGATAAAACAATGAGAGTTCAGGAGATAAAACAGCAAGAGTTCAGGAGATAAAACAGCGAGAGTTCGGGGGATCAAACAATGACAGTTCAGGGGATAAAACAGTAAGGGTTCAGGAGAGTAAACAGTGAGAGTTCAGGGGATAAAACAACGAGTGTTCAGGGGATAAAACAACGAGAGTTCAGGATATAAAACAGCGAGAGTTCAGGAGATAAAACAGTTAGAGTTCAGGAGATCAAACAATGATAGTTCAGGAAGTAAAAGAACTCGAGTTCAGGAGATAAAACAGTTAAAGTTCAGGAGATCAAACAACAATAGTTCAGCAGGTAAAACAACTCGAGTTCAGAAGATAAAAAAGCGAGTGTTCTGGGGAAAAAACATCAAGGTTTCAGGGGAGAAAAGAGTGGGAGTTCAGAAGATAAAGCAGTGAAAGTTCAGGAGATATAACAGTGAGAGTTCAGGGGATAAAACAACGAGAGTTCAGGACATGTAACAGCGAGAGTTCAGGAGATAAAACAGTGAGAGTTCAGGGGATAAAACAACGAGAGTTCAGGACGTAAAACAGCGAGAGTTCAGGAGATATAACAGCGAGAGTTCGGGGGATATAACAGCGAGAGATCAAGAGATATAACAGCGAGAGTTCGGGAGATATAACAGCAAGAGTTCAGGAGACTAAAACAGCGAGTTCAGGGGATATAACAGCTGGAGTTCAGGAGATAAAACAACGAGAGTTCAGGAGATAAAACAGCGAGAGTTCAGGAGATAAAACAGCAAGAGGTCAGAGGATAAAACAGTGAGAGTTCGGGAGATAAAAGAGTGAGAGATCGTGAGATAATTTCAGTGATAGCTTAGGAGATAATACAGCGGGCGTTCAGGCGATAATACACTGAGAGTTCAGGAGAGCAAAAGGCGAGAGTTCAGAAGAAAAAACAGTGGGAGTTCAGGGGATAAAACAACGAGAGTTCAGGTGAGAAAACAGTGGGAGTTCAGGAGATAAAACAGTGAGAGTTCAGGAGATAAATCAGCGAGCGTTCAGGAGATAAAACTGTGGGAGTACAGGGGATTAAACAATGGGAGTTTAGGGGATAAAACAACAAGAGTTTAGGAGATAAAACAGCGAGAGTTCAGGAATTAAAACTGCAACTGTTAGGGAGAGAAGACAGCGATACATCAGTAGATAAAACATCATGAGTTCAGGAGATGTAACAGCGAGAGTTCGGGAGATATAACTGAGAGAGTTCAGGAGATTAAAACAGCGAGTTGAAGGGATATAACAGCGGGAGTTTGGCAGATAAAACAGCAAGAGGTCGGAGGATAAAACAGTGAGAGTTCACGAGATACAACAGCGAGAGTTTGTGAGATATAACAGCGATAGTTTAGCAGATAAAACAGTGAGAGTTCAGGAGATAAAACAGCGAGAGTTCAGTATATAATACATCGGGAGTTCAGGTGATAAAACAGCGAGAGTTCAGGAGATAAAATAGCGATCGTTCAGGAGATAAAACAGCGGGAGTTCAGTTGATAAAGCAGCGAGAGTTCAGGGGATAAAACAGTGAGAGTTCAGGGGATAAACAGCGAGAGTTCAGGGGATAAAGCAGCGAGTGTTCAGGAGATAAAATAGGGAGAGTTCAGGGGATAAAACAGCGAGAGTTCAGGGGTTAAAGCAGCGATAGTTCAGGAGATAAAACAGCGAGAGTTCAGGAGATAAAACAGCAAGAGGTCAGAGGATAAAACAGTGAGAGTTCGGGAGATAAAAGAGTGAGAGATCGTGAGATAATTTCAGTGATAGCTTAGGAGATAATACAGCGGGCGTTCAGGCGATAATACACTGAGAGTTCAGGAGAGCAAAAGGCGAGAGTTCAGAAGAAAAAACAGTGGGAGTTCAGGGGATAAAACAACGAGAGTTCAGGTGAGAAAACAGTGGGAGTTCAGGAGATAAAACAGTGAGAGTTCAGGAGATAAATCAGCGAGCGTTCAGGAGATAAAACTGTGGGAGTACAGGGGATTAAACAATGGGAGTTTAGGGGATAAAACAACAAGAGTTTAGGAGATAAAACAGCGAGAGTTCAGGAATTAAAACTGCAACTGTTAGGGAGAGAAGACAGCGATACATCAGTAGATAAAACATCATGAGTTCAGGAGATGTAACAGCGAGAGTTCGGGAGATATAACTGAGAGAGTTCAGGAGATTAAAACAGCGAGTTGAAGGGATATAACAGCGGGAGTTTGGCAGATAAAACAGCAAGAGGTCGGAGGATAAAACAGTGAGAGTTCACGAGATACAACAGCGAGAGTTTGTGAGATATAACAGCGATAGTTTAGCAGATAAAACAGTGAGAGTTCAGGAGATAAAACAGCGAGAGTTCAGTATATAATACATCGGGAGTTCAGGTGATAAAACAGCGAGAGTTCAGGAGATAAAATAGCGATCGTTCAGGAGATAAAACAGCGGGAGTTCAGTTGATAAAGCAGCGAGAGTTCAGGGGATAAAACAGTGAGAGTTCAGGGGATAAACAGCGAGAGTTCAGGGGATAAAGCAGCGAGTGTTCAGGAGATAAAATAGGGAGAGTTCAGGGGATAAAACAGCGAGAGTTCAGGGGTTAAAGCAGCGATAGTTCAGGAGATAAAACAGCGAGAGTTCAGGAGATAAAACAGCGAGAGTTTTGGGGATCAAACAATGAGAGTTCAGGGGATAAAACAGCAAGGGTTCAGGTGAGAAAACAGTGGGAGTTCAGGAGATAAAACAGCGAGCGTTCAGGAGATAAAACTGCGGGAGTACAGGGGATAAAACAATGGGAGTTTAGGGGATAAAACAACAAGAGTTTAGGAGATAAAACAGCGAGAGTTCAGGAATTAAAACTGCAAGTGTTTGGGAGAGAAGACAACGATACATCAGTAGATAAAACATCATGAGTTCAGGAGATACAACAGCGAGAGTTCAGGAGTATAACAGCAAGAGTTCAGGAGTATAACAGTGAGAGTTCAGGAGATTAAAACAGCGCGTTCAGGGGATATAAGAGAGGGAGTTCAGGAGATAAAACAGCGAGAGTTCAGGAGATAAAACAGCGAGAGTTCGGGGGATCAAACAATGACAGTTCAGGGGATAAAACAGTAAGGGTTCAGGAGAGTAAACAGTGAGAGTTCAGGGGATAAAACAACGAGTGTTCAGGGGATAAAACAACGAGAGTTCAGGATATAAAACAGCGAGAGTTCAGGAGATAAAACAGTTAGAGTTCAGGAGATCAAACAATGATAGTTCAGGAGGTAAAAGAACTCGAGTTCAGGAGATAAAACAGTTAAAGTTCAGGAGATCAAACAACAATAGTTCAGCAGGTAAAACAACTCGAGTTCAGGAGATAAAACAGCGAGTGTTCTGGGGAAAAAACATCAAGGTTTCAGGGGAGAAAAGTGTGGGAGTTCAGAAGATAAAGCAGTGAAAGTTCAGGAGATATAACAGTGAGAGTTCAGGGGATAAAACAACGAGAGTTCAGGACATGTAACAGCGAGAGTTCAGGAGATAAAACAGTGAGAGTTCAGGGGATAAAACAACGAGAGTTCAGGACATAAAACAGCGAGAGTTCAGGAGATATAACAGCGAGAGTTCGGGGGATATAACAGCGAGAGATCAAGAGATATAACAGCGAGAGTTCGGGAGATATAACAGCAAGAGTTCAGGAGACTAAAACAGCGAGTTCAGGGGATATAACAGCTGGAGTTCAGGAGATAAAACAGCAAGAGGTCAGAGGATAAAACAGTGAGAGTTCGGGAGATAAAAGAGTGAGAGATCGTGAGATAATTTCAGTGATAGTTTAGGAGATAATACAGCGGGCGTTCAGGCGATAATACACTGAGAGTTCAGGAGAGCAAAAGGCGAGAGTTCAGAAGAAAAAACAGTGGGAGTTCAGGGGATAAAACAACGAGAGTTCAGGTGAGAAAACAGTGGGAGTTCAGGAGATAAAACAGTGAGAGTTCAGGAGATAAATCAGCGATCGTTCAGGAGATAAAACTGTGGGAGTACAGGGGATTAAACAATGGGAGTTTAGGGGATAAAACAACAAGAGTTTAGGAGATAAAACAGCGAGAGTTCAGGAATTAAAACTGCAACTGTTAGGGAGAGAAGACAGCGATACATCAGTAGATAAAACATAATGAGTTCAGGAGATAAAACAGCAAGAGTTCAGGAGTATAACAGTGAGAGTTCAGGAGATTAAAACAGCGCGTTCAGGGGATATAAGAGAGGGAGTTCAGGAGATAAAACAGCGAGAGTTCAGGGGAGAAAACAATGAGAGTTCAGGAGATAAAACAATGAGAGTTCAGGAGATAAAACAGCAAGAGTTCAGGAGATAAAACAGCGAGAGTTCGGGGGATCAAACAATGACAGTTCAGGGGATAAAACAGTAAGGGTTCAGGAGAGTAAACAGTGAGAGTTCAGGGGATAAAACAACGAGTGTTCAGGGGATAAAACAACGAGAGTTCAGGATATAAAACAGCGAGAGTACAGGAGATAAAACAGTTAGAGTTCAGGAGATCAAACAATGATAGTTCAGGAAGTAAAAGAACTCGAGTTCAGGAGATAAAACAGTTAAAGTTCAGGAGATCAAACAACAATAGTTCAGCAGGTAAAACAACTCGAGTTCAGGAGATAAAACAGCGAGTGTTCTGGGGAAAAAACATCAAGGTTTCAGGGGAGAAAAGAGTGGGAGTTCAGAAGATAAAGCAGTGAAAGTTCAGGAGTATAACAGCAAGAGTTCAGGAGTATAACAGTGAGAGTTCAGGAGATTAAAACAGCGCGTTCAGGGGATATAAGAGAGGGAGTTCAGGAGATAAAACAGCGAGAGTTCAGGAGATAAAACAGCGAGAGTTCGGGGGATCAAACAATGACAGTTCAGGGGATAAAACAGTAAGGGTTCAGGAGAGTAAACAGTGAGAGTTCAGGGGATAAAACAACGAGTGTTCAGGGGATAAAACAACGAGAGTTCAGGATATAAAACAGCGAGAGTTCAGGAGATAAAACAGTTAGAGTTCAGGAGATCAAACAATGATAGTTCAGGAGGTAAAAGAACTCGAGTTCAGGAGATAAAACAGTTAAAGTTCAGGAGATCAAACAACAATAGTTCAGCAGGTAAAACAACTCGAGTTCAGGAGATAAAACAGCGAGTGTTCTGGGGAAAAAACATCAAGGTTTCAGGGGAGAAAAGTGTGGGAGTTCAGAAGATAAAGCAGTGAAAGTTCAGGAGATATAACAGTGAGAGTTCAGGGGATAAAACAACGAGAGTTCAGGACATGTAACAGCGAGAGTTCAGGAGATAAAACAGTGAGAGTTCAGGGGATAAAACAACGAGAGTTCAGGACATAAAACAGCGAGAGTTCAGGAGATATAACAGCGAGAGTTCGGGGGATATAACAGCGAGAGATCAAGAGATATAACAGCGAGAGTTCGGGAGATATAACAGCAAGAGTTCAGGAGACTAAAACAGCGAGTTCAGGGGATATAACAGCTGGAGTTCAGGAGATAAAACAGCAAGAGGTCAGAGGATAAAACAGTGAGAGTTCGGGAGATAAAAGAGTGAGAGATCGTGAGATAATTTCAGTGATAGTTTAGGAGATAATACAGCGGGCGTTCAGGCGATAATACACTGAGAGTTCAGGAGAGCAAAAGGCGAGAGTTCAGAAGAAAAAACAGTGGGAGTTCAGGGGATAAAACAACGAGAGTTCAGGTGAGAAAACAGTGGGAGTTCAGGAGATAAAACAGTGAGAGTTCAGGAGATAAATCAGCGATCGTTCAGGAGATAAAACTGTGGGAGTACAGGGGATTAAACAATGGGAGTTTAGGGGATAAAACAACAAGAGTTTAGGAGATAAAACAGCGAGAGTTCAGGAATTAAAACTGCAACTGTTAGGGAGAGAAGACAGCGATACATCAGTAGATAAAACATAATGAGTTCAGGAGATATAACAGCAAGAGTTCAGGAGTATAACAGTGAGAGTTCAGGAGATTAAAACAGCGCGTTCAGGGGATATAAGAGAGGGAGTTCAGGAGATAAAACAGCGAGAGTTCAGGGGAGAAAACAATGAGAGTTCAGGAGATAAAACAATGAGAGTTCAGGAGATAAAACAGCAAGAGTTCAGGAGATAAAACAGCGAGAGTTCGGGGGATCAAACAATGACAGTTCAGGGGATAAAACAGTAAGGGTTCAGGAGAGTAAACAGTGAGAGTTCAGGGGATAAAACAGCAAGAGTTCAGGAGAGAAAACAGTGAGAGTTCAGGAGATAAAACAGTAAGAGTTCAGGGGATAAAACAATGAGTGTTCAGGGGATAAAACAATGAGAGTTCAGGAGATAAAACAGCGAGAGTTCAGGAGATAAAACAGTTAGAGTTCAGGAGATCAAACAACAATAGTTCAGGAGGTAAAACAACTCGAGTTCAGGAGATAAAACAGCGAGTGTTCAGGGGATAAAACATCAAGGGTTCAGGGGAGAAAACAGTGGGAGTTCAGAAGATAAAACAGTGAAAGTTCAGCAGATAAAACAACGAGAGTTCAGAAGATAAAACAGTGGGAGTTCAGGGGAAAAAACAAGGAGAGTTTAGGAGATAAAACAGTGAGAGTTCAGGAGATAAATCAGCGAGCGTTCAGGAGTTAAAACAGCGGGAGTTGAGGGGATAAAACAATGAGACTTTAGGGGATAAAACAACGAGAGTTTTAGAGATAAAACAGCAAGAGTTCAGGAAATAAAACTGCAAGCGTTTGGGAGAGAAGACAGCGAGACGTCAGTAGATAAAACAGCGAGAGTTCGGTAGATATAACAGCGAGAGTTCAGGAGACTAAAACAGCGAGTTCAGGGGATATAACAGCTGGAGTTCAGGAGATAAAACAGCGAGAGTTTGGGAGATATAACAGCAAGAGTTCGGAGGTCAAAACAGTGAGAGTTTGGGAGATAAAACAGGGAGAGATCGTGAGATAAAACAGCGATAGTTTAGGAGATAAAACAGCGAGCGTTCAGGAGTTAAAACAGCAAGAGTTCAGGAGATAAAACAGTGAGAATTCAGGCGATAAAACAGTGAGAGTTCAAGAGATAAAAAACCCAGAGTTCGGGAGATAAAACAGCGAGGGTTCAGGAGATAAAACAGCGAGAGTTCAGGAGATAAAACATCGAGAGTTCAGGTGATAAAACAGCGAGAGTTCAGGAGATAAAACAGTGAGAGTCAGGGGATAAAACAGTGGGAGTTCAGGAGATAAAACAGCGAGAGTTCAGGAGATGAAACATCGAAAGTTCAGGTGATAAAACAGCGAGAGTTCAGGAGATAAAACAGTGGGAGTCAGGGGATAAAACAATGAGTGTTCAGGGGATAAAACAGTGAGAGTTCAGGAGATAAAACAGCAAGAGTTCAGGAGTATAACAGTGAGAGTTCAGGAGATTAAAACAGCGCGTTCAGGGGATATAAGAGAGGGAGTTCAGGAGATAAAACAGCGAGAGTTCAGGGGAGAAAACAATGAGAGTTCAGGAGATAAAACAATGAGAGTTCAGGAGATAAAACAGCAAGAGTTCAGGAGATAAAACAGCGAGAGTTCGGGGGATCAAACAATGACAGTTCAGGGGATAAAACAGTAAGGGTTCAGGAGAGTAAACAGTGAGAGTTCAGGGGATAAAACAACGAGTGTTCAGGGGATAAAACAACGAGAGTTCAGGATATAAAACAGCGAGAGTACAGGAGATAAAACAGTTAGAGTTCAGGAGATCAAACAATGATAGTTCAGGAAGTAAAAGAACTCGAGTTCAGGAGATAAAACAGTTAAAGTTCAGGAGATCAAACAACAATAGTTCAGCAGGTAAAACAACTCGAGTTCAGGAGATAAAACAGCGAGTGTTCTGGGGAAAAAACATCAAGGTTTCAGGGGAGAAAAGAGTGGGAGTTCAGAAGATAAAGCAGTGAAAGTTCAGGAGTATAACAGCAAGAGTTCAGGAGTATAACAGTGAGAGTTCAGGAGATTAAAACAGCGCGTTCAGGGGATATAAGAGAGGGAGTTCAGGAGATAAAACAGCGAGAGTTCAGGAGATAAAACAGCGAGAGTTCGGGGGATCAAACAATGACAGTTCAGGGGATAAAACAGTAAGGGTTCAGGAGAGTAAACAGTGAGAGTTCAGCGGATAAAACAACGAGTGTTCAGGGGATAAAACAACGAGAGTTCAGGATATAAAACAGCGAGAGTTCAGGAGATAAAACAGTTAGAGTTCAGGAGATCAAACAATGATAGTTCAGGAGGTAAAAGAACTCGAGTTCAGGAGATAAAACAGTTAAAGTTCAGGAGATCAAACAACAATAGTTCAGCAGGTAAAACAACTCGAGTTCAGGAGATAAAACAGCGAGTGTTCTGGGGAAAAAACATCAAGGTTTCAGGGGAGAAAAGAGTGGGAGTTCAGAAGATAAAGCAGTGAAAGTTCAGGAGATATAACAGTGAGAGTTCAGGGGATAAAACAACGAGAGTTCAGGACATGTAACAGCGAGAGTTCAGGAGATAAAACAGTGAGAGTTCAGGGGATAAAACAACGAGAGTTCAGGACGTAAAACAGCGAGAGTTCAGGAGATATAACAGCGAGAGTTCGGGGGATATAACAGCGAGAGATCAAGAGATATAACAGCGAGAGTTCGGGAGATATAACAGCAAGAGTTCAGGAGACTAAAACAGCGAGTTCAGGGGATATAACAGCTGGAGTTCAGGAGATAAAACAACGAGAGTTCAGGAGATAAAACAGCGAGAGTTCAGGAGATAAAACAGCAAGAGGTCAGAGGATAAAACAGTGAGAGTTCGGGAGATAAAAGAGTGAGAGATCGTGAGATAATTTCAGTGATAGCTTAGGAGATAATACAGCGGGCGTTCAGGCGATAATATACTGAGAGTTCAGGAGAGCAAAAGGCGAGAGTTCAGAAGAAAAAACAGTGGGAGTTCAGGGGATAAAACAACGAGAGTTCAGGTGAGAAAACAGTGGGAGTTCAGGAGATAAAACAGTGAGAGTTCAGGAGATAAATCAGCGAGCGTTCAGGAGATAAAACTGTGGGAGTACAGGGGATTAAACAATGGGAGTTTAGGGGATAAAACAACAAGAGTTTAGGAGATAAAACAGCGAGAGTTCAGGAATTAAAACTGCAACTGTTAGGGAGAGAAGACAGCGATACATCAGTAGATAAAACATCATGAGTTCAGGAGATATAACAGCGAGAGTTCAGGAGTATAACAGCGAGAGTTCAGGAGTATAACAGTGAGATCAGGAGATTAAAACAGCACGTTCAGGGGATCTAACAGAGGGAGTTCAGGAGATAAAACAGCGAGAGTTCAGGGGAGAAAACAATGAGAGTTCAGGAGATAAAGCAGCGAGAGTTCAGGAGATAAAAAAATGAGAGTTCAGGAGATAAAACGGCGAGAGTTGAGGGGGTAAAACAACGAGAGTTCAGGGGATAAAACAACGAGAGTTCAGGAGATAAAACAACGAGAGTTCAGGAGATAAAACAGCGAGAGTTCAGGAGATAAAACAGCGAGAGATCAGGGGATAAAACAACGTGAGTTCAGAGGATAAAACAACCAGAGTTTATGGGATAAAACAGCGAGAGTTCAGGAGATAAATCAGCGAGTGTTCAGAAGATCAAACATCGGGAGTTCCAGGGATAAAAGAATGAGTGTGTGGGGGATAAAACAAAGAGAGTTTAGGAGATTAAACAGAGTGAGTTCAGGAATTCAAACTGCGAGTGTTTGGGAAAGAAGACAACGAGACATCATGAGATAAAACAGCGAGAGGCCAGGGGATAAAACAGCATGAGTTCAGGAGATGTAACAGCGAGAGTTCGGGAGATATAACAGTGAGAGTTCAGGAGATTAAAACAGCGAGTTGAAGGGATATAACAGCGGGAGTTTGGCAGATAAAACAGCAAGTGGTCGGAGGATAAAACAGTGAGAGTTCAGGAGATAAAACAGCGAGAGTTTGTGAGATAAAACAGCGATAGTTTAGCAGATAAAACAGTGAGAGTTCAGGCGATAAAACAGCGAGAGTTCAGGAGATAAAACATCGGGAGTTCAGCTGATAAAACAGCGAGAGTTCAGGGGATAAAACAGTGAGAGTTCAGGGGATAAACCAGCGAGAGTTCAGGGGATAAAGCTGCGAGCGTTCAGGAGATAAATAGTGAGAGTTCAGGGGATAAAGCAGCGAGAGTTCAGGGGATAAAGCAGCGAAAGTTCAGGAGATAAAACAGCGAGAGTTCAGGAGATAAAACAGCGAGAGTTCGGGCGATCAAACAATGAGAGTTCAGGGGATAAAACAGCAAGGGTTCAGGAGAGAAAACAGTGAGAGTTCAGGAGATAAAACAGTGAGAGTTCAGGAGATAAAACAGTGAGAGTTCAGGGGATAAAACAATGAGTGTACAAGGGATAAAACAACGAGAGTTCAGGAGATAAAACAGCGAGAGTTCAGGAGATATAACAGCGAGAGTTTGGGGGATATAACAGCGAGAGTTCAGGAGATCTAACAGCGAGAGTTCGGGAGATACAACAGCGAGAGTTCAGGAGATAAAACAGTGAGTTCAGGGGATATAACAGCTGGAGTTCAGGAGATAAAACAGCGAGAGTTTGGGAGATAAAAGAGTGAGAGATCGTGAGATAATTTCAGTGATAGTTTAGGAGATAAAACAGCGGGCGTTCAGGCGATAATACACTGAGAGTTCAGGAGAGCAAAAGGCGAGAGTTCAGAAGAAAAAACAGCCGGAGTTCAGGGGATAAAACAACGAGAGTTTAGGGGATAAAACCGCGAGAGTTCAGGTGAGAAAACAGTGGGAGTTCAGGAGATAAAACAGCGAGAGTTCAGGAGCTAAATCAGCGAGCGTTCAGGAGATAAAACTGCGGGAGTACAGGGGATAAAACAATAGGAGTTTAGGGGATAAAACAACAAGAGTTTAGGAGATAAAACAGTGAGAGTTCAGGAATTAAAACTGCAAGTGTTTGGGAGAGAAGACAGCGATACATCAGTAGATAAAACATCATGAGTTCAGGAGATATAACAGCGAGAGTTCAGGAGTATAACAGCGAGAGTTCAGGAGTATAACAGAGTTCAGGAGATTAAAACAGCGCGTTCAGGAGATATAACAGAGGGAGTTCAGGAGATAAAACAGCGAGAGTTCAGGGGAGAAAACAATGAGAGTTCAGGAGATAAAGCAGCGAGAGTTCAGGAGATAAAACAATGAGAGTTCAGGAGATAAAACAGCGAGAGTTGAGGGGATAAAACAACGAGAGTTCAGGGGATAAAACAATGAGAGTTCAGGAGATAAAACAACATGGGTTCAGGAGATAAAACAGCGAGAGTTCAGGAGATAAAACAGCGAGAGATCAGGGGATAAAATAACGTGAGTTCAGAGGATAAAACAACCAGAGTTTATGGGATAAAACAGCGAGAGTTCAGGAGATAAATCAGCAAGTGTTCAGGAGATAAAACATCGGGGGTTCCGGGGATAAAAGAATGAGTGTTTAGGGGATAAAACAAAGCGAGTTTAGAAGATAAAACAGTGGGAGTTCAGGAATTAAAACTGCGAGTGTTTGGGAAAGAAGACAACGAGACGTCATGAGATAAAACAGCGAGAGTTCAGGAGATATAACAGCGAGAGTTCGGGAGATATAACAGCAAGAGTTCAGGAGATTAAAACAGCGAGTTCAAGGGATATAACAGCGGGAGTTTGGCAGATAAAACAGCAAGAGGTCGGAGGATAAAACAGTGAGAGTTCAGGCGATAAAACAGCGAGAGTTCAGGAGATAAAACATCGGGAGTTCAGCTGATAAAACAGCAAGAGTTCAGGAGATAAAACAGCAAGCGTTCAGGAGATAAAACAGCGGGAGCTCAGTTGATAAAGCAGCGAGAGTTCAGGAGATAAAATAGTGAGAGTTCAGGGGATAAAATAGTGAGAGTTCAGGGGATAAAACAGCGAGAGTTCAGGGGATAAAGCAGCGAAAGTTCAGGAGATAAAACACCGACAGTTCAGGAGATAAAACAGCGAGAGTTCGGGCGATCAAACAATGAGAGTTCAGGGGATAAAACAGCAAGAGTTCAGGAGAGAAAACAGTGAGAGTTCAGGAGATAAAACAGTAAGAGTTCAGGGGATAAAACAATGAGTGTTCAGGGGATAAAACAATGAGAGTTCAGGAGATAAAACAGCGAGAGTTCAGGAGATAAAACAGTTAGAGTTCAGGAGATCAAACAACAATAGTTCAGGAGGTAAAACAACTCGAGTTCAGGAGATAAAACAGCGAGTGTTCAGGGGATAAAACATCAAGGGTTCAGGGGAGAAAACAGTGGGAGTTCAGAAGATAAAACAGTGAAAGTTCAGCAGATAAAACAACGAGAGTTCAGAAGATAAAACAGTGGGAGTTCAGGGGAAAAAACAAGGAGAGTTTAGGAGATAAAACAGTGAGAGTTCAGGAGATAAATCAGCGAGCGTTCAGGAGTTAAAACAGCGGGAGTTGAGGGGATAAAACAATGAGACTTTAGGGGATAAAACAACGAGAGTTTTAGAGATAAAACAGCAAGAGTTCAGGAAATAAAACTGCAAGCGTTTGGGAGAGAAGACAGCGAGACGTCAGTAGATAAAACAGCGAGAGTTCGGTAGATATAACAGCGAGAGTTCAGGAGACTAAAACAGCGAGTTCAGGGGATATAACAGCTGGAGTTCAGGAGATAAAACAGCGAGAGTTTGGGAGATAAAACAGCAAGAGTTCGGAGGTCAAAACAGTGAGAGTTTGGGAGATAAAACAGGGAGAGATCGTGAGATAAAACAGCGATAGTTTAGGAGATAAAACAGCGAGCGTTCAGGAGTTAAAACAGCAAGAGTTCAGGAGATAAAACAGTGAGAATTCAGGCGATAAAACAGTGAGAGTTCAAGAGATAAAAAACCCAGAGTTCGGGAGATAAAACAGTGAGGGTTCAGGAGATAAAACAGCGAGAGTTCAGGAGATAAAACATCGAGAGTTCAGGTGATAAAACAGCGAGAGTTCAGGAGATAAAACAGTGAGAGTCAGGGGATAAAACAGTGGGAGTTCAGGAGATAAAACAGCGAGAGTTCAGGAGATGAAACATCGAGAGTTCAGGTGATAAAACAGCGAGAGTTCAGGAGATAAAACAGTGAGAGACAGGGGATAAAACAATGAGTGTTCAGGGGATAAAACAGTGAGAGTTCAGGAGATAAAACAGCGAGAGTTGAGGGGATAAAACAACGAGAGTTCAGGGGATAAAACAACGAGAGTTCAGGAGATAAAACAACATGGGTTCAGGAGATAAAACAGCGAGAGTTCAGGAGATAAAACAGCGAGAGTTCAGGAGATAAAACAGCGAGAGATCAGGGGATAAAACAACGTGAGTTCAGAGGATAAAACAACCAGAGTTTATGGGATAAAACAGCGAGAGTTCAGGAGATAAATCAGCAAGTGTTCAGGAGATAAAACATCGGGGGTTCCGGGGATAAAAGAATGAGTGTTTAGGGGATAAAACAAAGCGAGTTTAGAAGATAAAACAGTGGGAGTTCAGGAATTAAAACTGCGAGTGTTTGGGAAAGAAGACAACGAGACGTCATGAGATAAAACAGCGAGAGTTCAGGAGATATAACAGCGAGAGTTCGGGAGATATAACAGCAAGAGTTCAGGAGATTAAAACAGCGAGTTCAAGGGATATAACAGCGGGAGTTTGGCAGATAAAACAGCAAGTGGTCGGAGGATAAAACAGTGAGAGTTCAGGCGATAAAACAGCGAGAGTTCAGGAGATAAAACATCGGGAGTTCAGCTGATAAAACAGCGAGAGTTCAGGAGATAAAACAGCAAGCGTTCAGGAGATAAAACAGCGGGAGCTCAGTTGATAAAGCAGCGAGAGTTCAGGAGATAAAATAGTGAGAGTTCAGGGGATAAAATAGTGAGAGTTCAGGGGATAAAACAGCGAGAGTTCAGGGGATAAAGCAGCGAAAGTTCAGGAGATAAAACACCGACAGTTCAGGAGATAAAACAGCGAGAGTTCGGGCGATCAAACAATGAGAGTTCAGGGGATAAAACAGCAAGAGTTCAGGAGAGAAAACAGTGAGAGTTCAGGAGATAAAACAGTAAGAGTTCAGGGGATAAAACAATGAGTGTTCAGGGGATAAAACAGTTAGAGTTCAGGAGATCAAACAACGATAGTTCAGGAGGTAAAACAACTCGAGTTCAGGAGATAAAACAGCGAGTGTTCAGGGGATAAAACATCAAGGGTTCAGGGGAGAAAACAGTGGGAGTTCAGAAGATAAAACAGTGAAAGTTCAGCAGATAAAACAACGAGAGTTCAGAAGATAAAACAGTGGGAGTTCAGGGGAAAAAACAAGGAGAGTTTAGGACATAAAACAGTGAGAGTTCAGGAGATAAATCTGCGAGCGTTCAGGAGTTAAAACAGCGGGAGTTGAGGGGATAAAACAATGAGACTTTAGGGGATAAAACAACGAGAGTTTTAGAGATAAAACAGCAAGAGTTCAGGAAATAAAACTGCAAGCGTTTGGGAGAGAAGACAGCGAGACGTCAGTAGATAAAACAGCGAGAGTTCAGGAGATATAATAGCGAGAGTTCAGGAGACTAAAACAGCGAGTTCAGGGGATATAACAGCTGGAGTTCAGGAGATAAAACAGCGAGAGTTTGGGAGATAAAACAGCAAGAGTTCAGAGGTCAAAACAGTGAGAGTTTGGGAGATAAAACAGGGAGAGATCGTGAGATAAAACAGCGATAGTTTAGGAGATAAAACAGCGAGCGTTCAGGAGTTAAAACAGCAAGAGTTCAGGAGATAAAACAGTGAGAATTCAGGCGATAAAACAGTGAGAGTTCAAGAGATAAAAAACCCAGAGTTCGGGAGATAAAACAGCGAGGGTTCAGGAGATAAAACAGCGAGAGTTCAGGAGATAAAACATCGAGAGTTCAGGTGATAAAACATCGAGAGTTCAGGTGATAAAACAGCGAGAGTTCAGGAGATAAAACAGTGAGAGTCAGGGGATAAAACAATGAGTGTTCAGGGGATAAAACAGTGAGAGTTCAGGAGATAAAACAGCGAGAGTTCAGGGGAGAAAACAGTGGGAGTTCAGGAGATAAAACAGCGAGAGTTCAGGAGATAACACAATGAGAGTTCAGGAGATAAAACAGCGAGAGTTCAGGGGATAAACAACGAGAGTTCGGGGGATAAAACAACGAGAGTTCAGGAGATAAAACAACGTGAGTTCAGTAGATAAAACAGCGAGATGTTGGTAGATAAAACAGCGAGAGGCCAGGGGATAAAACAGCATGAGTTCAGGAGATATAACAGCGAGAGTTCAGGAGAAATAACAGCGAGAGTTCGGGAGATAAAATAGCGAGAGTTCGGGAGATATAACAGCGAGAGTTCAGGAGATCTAACAGCAATTGTTCAGGAGATTGAAACAGCGAGAGTTTGGGAGATAAAACAGCAAGACGTCGGAGGATAAAACAGTGAGAGTTCGGGACATAAAACAGCGAGAGTGCAGGTGATGAAACAGCGATAGTTCAGGTGAATAAACACCGAGAGTTCAGGAGATAAAACAGCGAGCGTTCAGGAGATAAAACAGTCGGAGTTCAGAAGATAAAACAACAAGAGTTTAGGGGATAAATCAGTGAGGGTTCAGGAGATAAATCAGCGAGCGTTCAGGAGATAAAACAACGTGACTTCAGGGGATAAAACCATGAGAGTTTAGGGTATAAAACAACGCGGGTTTAGGGGATAAAACAGCGAGAGTTCAGGAAATAAAACAGCGAACGTTTGGGAGATAAGACAGCGAGACTTCAGTAGATAAAACAGCGAGAGGCCAGGGGGTAAAAGAGCGTGAGTTCAGGAGATATAACAGCAAGAGTTCAGAAGAAATAACAGTGAGAGTTCGGGAGATATAACAGCGGGAGTTCAGGAGATAAAACAGCGAGAGTTTGGGAGATAAAACAGCAAGACGTCGGAGGATAAAACAGTGAGAGTTCGGGACATAAAACAGCATAGTTCAGGTGAATAAACAGCGAGCGTTCAGGAGATAAAACAGTGGGAGTTCAGGGGATAAAAAAACGACAGTTCAGGAGATAAAACAGTGAGAGTTCAGGGGATAAAACAGTGAGTGTTCAGGGATAAAACAGCGAGAGTTCAGGGAATAAAACAGCGAGAGTTCAGGGGATAAAACAACGAGAGTTCAGGATATAAAACAGTGAGAGTTCAGGATATAAAACAGCGAGAGTTCAGGGGATAAAACTACGAGAGTTCAGTTGAGAAAACAGTGGGAGCTCAGGAGATAAAACAGTGAGAGTTCAGGGGATAAAACAGTGAGTGTTCAGGGATAAAACAGCGAGAGTTCAGGAGATAAAACAGCGAGAGTTCAGGAGATAAAACAGTGAGAGTTCAGGGGATAAAACAGTGAGAGCTCAGGGGGTAAAGCATTGAGTGTTCAGCGGAGAAAACAGTGGGAGATCAGGAGATAAAACAGCGAGAGTTCAGGAGATAAAACAGCGAGAGTTCAGGAGATAAAACAGCGAGTGTTCAGCGGATAAAACAGCAAGGGTTCAGGGGAGAAAACAGTGGGAGTTCAGGAGATAAAAAGGCAAGAGTTCAGGGGAGATAACGAGAGTTCAGGAGGTAAAACAGTGAGTGTTCGGAGGATAAAATAGTGAGATTGCTGGGTCACTGGGACTGACTCTGGTGGAGATGGCAGCTATACAAACAGGTTGCATCTGAACAGAGTTGGGACTGAGTTCCTTGTAGGTTGTTTTGCTAGTGCTGTTGGGGAGGGTTTACTCTAACTCAGCAGGGGTGTGGGAACCAGGAGAAAATATTAGAAAGTAATACAAGGGTGCATGGAATGCTGAGAGCCAGATAGCACTAAAATAGGAGTAGGGGAGCAAGTAATGAAGTCTAAATCAGGGTTACACTGTATGTTTGTGAATGCATGGAGTATAGTTAATAAAATTGGGGAGTTACAGGGACTGATTGCCTTTTGGGATTATGATGTTGTGGCGATAATGGAGACCTGGATTAAGGAAGGGTAGATCTGGGTGTTAATTATTCCTGATTACAAGGTGTTCAGAAAAGATAGGAAAGGGAAAAAAGGAGGGGTGGAATTTTTGGTTAAGGAGGGTATTGCAGTACTGGAGAAAGAGGATGTGTCAGAGGATTCAAGGACAGAATCAATTTGGCTAGAGCTAAGGTATAAGAAGGGTGCAATTACATTGCTCGGTGTAATATATAGACCACCAGCTAGCGGGAAGGATATAGAGGGACAAATCTGCAAGGAAATTACAGAGAGGTGTAAACATCATACAGTAGTTATAATAGGGGTCTTTAATGACCCGTATATAGACTGGGATAGTGGTAGTGTAAGGGGCAGTGAGGGATAAGCGTTCCTAGATTGTATTCAGGAGAATTTCTTACAGCAGTACGTGTCCAGTCCAACAAGAAAGGGGGCACTGCTAGACTTGGTTCTTGGGAATGAGGTGAGCCAAGTAGACCAAATGACAGTGGGGGAACATTTAGGAGACAGTGATCATTGTATCATAAGATTTAGGATGACAGTGGAAACTGACATTGGTTAATCCAGAGTAAGAATAATCAACTGGCGGAGAGCGGACTTCAATGGGGCAAGAATGGAGCTGGGCCGGATAGACTGGAACCAAAGGTTGGCGGGAAAAACAATAGCTGAACAATAGGCTACCTTCAAAGAGGAGATGGTTGGGCACAGTCAAGGTATGTTCCCTCAAAAGGGAAGGGTAGGACAAACAAATCCAGAGCTCCTTGGATGACAAAGGAGATAGAAATTAAGTTGAAGAAGAAAAAGAATGCTTACGACAGGTGTCAGGTAGCAAATACAATTGAGAACCAAGCTGAATACAGAAGGTTCAGAAGGGATGTAAAAAAGCAAATATGAAAAACAAAGATGGGTTATGAAAAAAGACTGGCAGCTAACGTAAAAGGAAATCCCAAAGTATTCTATAAGCACATTAATAGTTAAAGGGTGATAAAAGGAGGAGTATGGCCGATTAGGGACCAAAAAGGGGATTTATACAGAGGCAAGAGGCATGGCTGAGGAGTTAAATGAATACTTTGCATCTGTGTTTACCTACGAGGGAGATACTGCCCAGGCCATGGTGACAGAGGAGGAAACTCAGTCACTAGAAGGATTTAAAATTGAATAAGGAGGTATTGGATAAGCAGTCGGTACTTAAAGTTAATAAGGCACCGGGACCAGGTGAGATGCATCCAAGAATATTGAAGGAAGTGAGAGTGGAAATTGCGGAGGCACTGGCAATAATCTTTCAATGTTCCCTGGATTAGGGGGAGGTGCTGGAGGACTGGGGAATTGCAAACATTACACCCTTGTTCAAAAAAAGTTATAAAGCTCTGCCCTGCAATTACAGAGCAGTCAGTTTAACTTCGGTGATGGAGAAACTTCTTGAAACAATTATTTGGGATGGAATTAGTAGTCACACGGAAAAACGTGGATTGATTCAGAAGAGTCAGCATGGATTTGTTGAAGGAAAGTTGTGAATAACTAACTTGCTGGAGTTTTTTGAAGAGGTAACAGAGATGGTTGTTGAGGGAAAGGCCATTGATGTGGTATATATGGACTTCCAAAAGGCGTTCAATGCAGTGCCACACAACAGACTTGTGAGGAAAGTTATTGGTCATGGAATAAAAGGGACAGTAGCAACGTGGATAAAAAATTGACTGAGGGATAGGAACCAGAGAGTAATAGTTAATGGGTACCTTTTGAGCTGGAAGAAGGTTTGCAGTGGAATTCCCCAGGGGTCAGTAGTGGGACCCTTGCTTTCCCTGATATGTAAATCTTGGTGTGCTGGCGACAATTTAAAAGTTTGCAGATGACATAAAACTTGTTTTGTAAAAGAAGCAAATGCAAGGTGAGGAAAAACTTTTTCACACAGTGAGTAGTTAGGGGTTGGAATGCACTGCCTGGAAGTGTGGTGGAGGCAGGTTCAATTGAAGCATTCAAGAGGGTATTGGATGATTATTTAAATAGAAACAATGTACAGAGTTAGGGGGAAAAGGCAGGAGATTGGCACTAAGTTAAAATGCTCAGAGAGCCGGTGCAGACACGATGGGCTGAATGGCCTCCTTCTACACCGTAACAGCTCTGGGATTCTTTGAAGTCAAGAAGCTAAGTGATATAGGAGCTGGTTGATTATGAGGGAACATGCAGGGGTGAAACTTGATGCTTTAAAAGTGCCAAAAGCAGGGCAGGGCCCATTTCTTTAAACCCCCTCACTCACTAGGTAATTAGGCCTTCCATCTCCCAGTATTACCTGATCTCAATATTCCTAATCTGTCCCACCTGAGGCCTGATGGACCTCAAAATTTCTCTCTTCAGGCATCCTCCTCTTCCACTGTCAGGTTCTGTGAATCCCTTTCAGTGATTACAAACCCCTATTCGCAATGGGTAAAACTTTTAGCTCAGCAGGCGGGCGGGCAAGCGTCCCGATGTCATCGCGCACTCGGGCGATATTTCGGTCAGCGGGCACATGCCAAAGTCGACAGTGCGCCTGCCGACAATTAAAAGGCTTATTAAGGCCATTAAAAAGTTAATTGAAATAAATTCTTCGCTGCCCCATCCAACCTCACGGTTGGTGGGCAGGCAAAAAGGCCAAGTGGCCTTTACACATTTTTGGAAAACTCATCCACTGGCAGGATGAGGTTTCCAAAAGCAAATAAAAATAAAATAAAAACTTTCATTTTTCATGAATAACATGTCCCTGCTCATGTGACAGAGTCATGAGGGGACATGTTTCATTACATTTTTATTTATTTATTTATTTTCCTATACCTTGATCTCCCTGAGGCAGCTCTCTGCCTCAGGGAGATTATGTAGTGCGCACTTGCGTGCATGCGCAGTAGTCGCGCTCACGCTGCTCGCACTCCTCCCCACGCTCGCACAGACAGCGCTCAGCGCTGCTACTCACATTTCATGCTGGTGGGCCTATTAAGGGCATGAAAATTGCCTTTCAGGCCAGATCTCAGACAGCAGTCGGGCCCACACCCACCCCCGCCGAGCCCGCACGCCAAGGACAAAAATTCTGCCCAACGTCTCCTCGTCATATAACCTGTTCAACACTCCCAGAACTTGGGACCAAGGATGCCCTCAGAGGACATTCACAGGCAGCCTCCAAGATACCTGTGCTTTGACACTGGAAGCTTTGGCCTAGATATTTGGCTTAGGTATTGAGATTTGGCTTTTTTTGCTACCACCACACAAAAGAAGTAAACCAACAATTAGGGCAGAATTGTACGCTGATGGGGCGGGCGCGCGCCCCACCCAATCGGACCTGAAATTGCGCGATGTTTCGGTCGGCAGGTGTGCGCAACAGCTGGAAGCGTGCACGCCGACAATTGAGAGGCCAATTAAAGTTAGTGAAGGTGCAATTGTCTCCGATTTTTCGTGGTCCGTCCAACCTCACAGTTGGCGGACAGGAGAATCGGCCAGGCAGACTGTTGCATTTTTCATGAAACCTCATCCAAAGGCGGGATGAGGTTTCTGTTGTTAAATGAAAGAAAAAGAAAGCCTATGGACAGCATTTTTAACATGTATATGTTCAGGTGACTGACTGTGATGCTTGGACATTTTAAAAACTTTATTTAATACTTTTCAGTTCTTCAGCTCCCCGGGGCAGCTCGCTGCCCTCAGGGGGCTTTCTGCCAGCGCTCACCCTCTTCCTGTCCCCACCCCGGCAGCGCTGAGCCTCTCAGAGTGCGCTTCACGCTGGCTGGCCATTGATTGACCAGCCAGCCTGAAATCGCAGTCGGGGGCCTATCACATCGACAGATCCATTCCCCGGCCAATCCGTGACCCGCCGATCGCGTCCGCTCACCGATCTAAAAATTCGGCCCACGAGGGCAGATTATCTGGTTAACTTGATTTGTAGAGCCACACTGTGCACAAAATGACAAAGCTGGTGAGTTACAAAAATTGTTGAATCATCTCCGCTCTGGCCGGGACTTGTGGTGTCGCCAATTGCAGCTGTTGGCTGAAATGCAGTGTGAAACTTAAATGCTGCTATAAAATATCAAGTAGTTAACTAATGGCGCAATCATAACAGCAACGTGAAATACGGCAACTCCTACATCATCCTTGATTGATTCTGAAATATTCCTGCTCCCCTTTCGAAATGTGCCCTCCCCTAATGCTGGTCCTGAGGGCTGATCTGACTGAGGTGTTGCAAATGTTAAAAGGACTTGGTGTGATAGTTGCTGAGAAATTATTTCCTCTGGCGTGGGAATCAAGAACAAAGGGACACATGGACAGAACTTTCCATCTGGTGGGGGGACCGAGTGGGAGCGGGTCCGCGCCGCCATTTTATGCTGGGAGGGCCAATTAAGGCCCGGCCACCGTATTTCCCGACCCCCGAGGACAGCGGGAGTGGGCGGGCGGCAGCGGGCGTGCACAGACTGCCGGGTCCAATGGCGACCTGGCAGCCTGTTTAAATGAAGGCCTGGCAGCCTCCTGTAGGCTGCTCACAATGGCCAGTGCTAGGCCGCAGCAGAGGGGTTCAGGTGAGCAGGCCAGGCTGGAGGATAGGCCAGCAGGGAGGGGCCAGTGTGCCCCTCGTTTTTATGATGACTGCCTTGCTGCCCTCCTCGAGGAGGTGGCAGCACAGTGGGAGGTGCTGGTTCCCCAGGACGGGAGGAGGAGGCCCCCCCACATGACGAAACGTGCCTGGGAGGAGGTGGCGGAGGTGGTGAGCTCCCGCGATGTGGTGCGATGCACCTGGATCCAGTGTCGCAAGTGCTTCAACGACTTGTTGCACTCTGGAAGGGTGAGTACCATGTTGGCGTTGGCCACTTAACCCAGCAGGAAGGCTTCCCCCTGGTGTTCAACCTCCCCCTGCACCACCAAGCCTGAGTGTCATGACTACATTGAATCATTGACGGCCTGTGTCCTTTGCTGGGTGGGCAAGCAGACATTGCCCATGCTGAGGTCAGCCTGAGTGGGTCATGAGGATATGAGTTTTCCCCCGCAGCATGTGTTACACTGAGTCCCACATGACTGGTGTGGGGGCAACCTGGAGGAGTTGCACCTAGGTGCAGTGCTTGAACTGCAGGACATGTCCAAGTCAGGGTGATGAGATGCTGGGAGGGGAGCTTCAAGGGTGCGTGGCAATGAACCATCTGCTGCCCTCTATGCTGCACATGCTTGCGCCTCCTTGCTATGGGAGGAAATACCATGTGGTTCCTAATGTGATGTAGGCAGCCTGTGGCCAAGGGGGCGGTGGGGGGTTGGGGAGCAGGCCTAGCATCATTGTCTGAGTGTTCGGCAGCAGTGGGGTGAGGAGGCTCTGGAGCCCTGATATGTCCCACTCTGGTTGGGGTGGGCCGTACACGAACAGAGTCCAATGTGCAATTTTCACTAATCAATGCTCTTCTCTGTTTTTCAGGAGAAGAATGCGCAGAACACGGCCGAGCGGGTGAGGACTGGAGGAGGCCAGGCACAGCTCTCCATACTAAGCCGCTTCGAACAGGAGGCCCTTGAACTGGAGAGGCGCCATGCGCCCAGGTCTACTGGTGTTGGTGAGGCAGGGGTGCCATGGCCAGGTAGTTATGCCCAACTGTGAGGTCAGCATTGTCCTCCCAACAGCCATAGCACTGATGATTGTTAAATTAGTTATTGTTGCAACATTGCTGGACTATTGGTTATGGAAGGTTGAGCGCATAGTGAGCCAGGGGGACAGGGATGGACTTTGTCATTGTCTCCACGCTAACTGATCCTTGTTCTTCCTTTCAGCATCAGTGGAGCAGGGCTGGGAGGAGGAGCAGCAGAGGCCCCCTCTCACACCTGAGGGCCCTGAAGTCTCACCAGCGTCACACCATCTCTGTGAGGCAGGCACCAGCGCAGATACTAGCACCTCAGTGGGAATTCAAACATCGGCCAGTGTCCTGGGGCACAGTGGTGAGGGCACTTCACACTCGCTGGGGGAGTTGGCAGAGACAGAGAGTGCCCATGGCGCCAGCAGTCGGAGGACTGCAGGGGACCAGGCACATGCTCAGTCGGTGCCTGATGATTTGCCTCTGGAGTCGTCTGCAACGCAGAAGGGGCAGAAAATGTGGCCGGGTGTGCGGGAGCATCTGGGGGAGATACATGAGACTATGCTTGGCTTGGTCTCCATGGTGGAGGAGTCTACGGGGACGCTCACCGAAGCAATGAGCCACATGTCCAAGCGCCATGCGTCCTCCATGAAGAGAGTGGTGACTCTCGTGGAGAGGCTCCTCCAGGACACTCATCAGGGCTTCCTGGGGATGCGGTCTGACCAGCAAGCCCTCACATCGGCATTGACCTCAGCTGGTCAGTGCCAGCGTGGGAGATGGTGTGGTTTCCCAGCTCGGTGCCCATCCATCCACGGTGAGCAGAGAGGTCCGAAGCGATCTCACATCAGCGCAGCAGCTGCCTGTCGTCTCTGCGGGCTCCTTTCAGGGTGCTCTGGATGAGGGCAGCAGCTCCTCCGCTCCTCTCTCAGTGACCATAGCATCTGGTGAGGCTGCGATGACTGGGGAGATGCCAGCTGTGGAACTGGCAGATCCCTCCCAGGTGGGGCCAGCACAGGCTCCATAGGCCAGAGGATGACCGCCAAGGTCACCAAGGCCAACAGGACAGCAGAGTCAGCAGGCTGGCTCAGGTGCCACTCCGAGCGATGGGGCAGCACCAAGACGTAGCACCCGTAAATTAAAGCATAAGGCACCTTAGGCACATCATGGGTTTCTCACTGGTGCTTTTGTGTTGGCCCGAGATGAGGTCTTTATGATTTCTTTTTGATTGTTAACACTATTGTTTTCTCTTTGTGATAGGTTCTTTTGTTTTACACATTAAATGCAGATGTGTGACCATGGCTGGGGGTGCCTCGTTTCTTCTGCGTGTGTATGGTTGACAAAAGTGTAATGAGTAATTTGTTGGACATTTAGCTTTATTTACAAGGCCTTTAGTTAGTGCTGCTGACCTGGCAGATTTTGCACTTAGGTGTCGAGTATGGAGCCTACAGCCCAGGCTAGTCCTGGAGGTCCGTCTGTGTTGTGCTGGCTAGAGGTTTGTTGGATTAAAGCCTCCCGGGTGTCCCTGCCTCCCTGGAGTATGCTCGGGTCAGCACCTACCCCCTCAGCATTTCCCTGTGCGTGCTCATCCTCGGAATCACTGCTGGACTCATCATGTGCAGCCGCAGCCACTGTGTCCATGTCTTCATCGTCCACTGCATCCCCCCTTTCCAGCGCAAGATTGTGGAGAGCACAGCATGCAACCACTATCAGTGACACACGATCTGTGGGGTACTGGAGTGCGCCCCCTGAGCGGTCCAGGCATCGGAAGCGCATCTTGAGAAGACCGATGGCTCTCTCACCACAGCCTTTGTGGTGCCGTGTCTCCTATTGTAGCGCTGCTCAGCTTCTGTTCTTGGATGGCGGAGAGGCATCATGAGGCACCTTCTGAGGGGATAGCCCTTATCACCCAGCAGCCAACCTTCCAGCCAAGCCGGAGCACTGAAGAGCCCCGGCACCTGGGAGTGTCTGAGGATGTAGGCGTCGTGGGAGCTGCCTGGCACAGACTTGCAGAATCAGCATCCTGTGATCTCACACTATCAGCACGTTCATGGAGTGGAAGCCCTTCCTGTTGACGAAGGCACTGGGCTTGCCTGCTGGCGCCTTGATGGACACATGTGTACAGTCTATTGCACCCTGGACGTGGGGGAAGCCAGCAATGGCCGCGAAGCCTCTGGTTCGCTGTGTCTGACTTGCCTGGTCCCAGTGGAAGTGGATGAAGGTCAATGCACGCCTGAACGGAGCGTCTGTGACCTGCTTGGCACAAGTGTGGACAGCTGATTGGGAGACACCGCAAAGATCACCCACCGAGCCCTGGAAGGAAGCAGAGACATAGAAGTTGAGGGCAGCTGTGACCTTCAGAGCCACTGGTATGGTGTGTCCATGCACACAGTTAGCAGAGATCTCAGGCCCAATCGTCTGACAGATATAGTTGACTGTCTCCCTTGAGAGACGGAGCCACCTTCGGCACTGCACCTCAGATATATTGAGGTAGCTGCTTCGCCGCCTGTATACCCTGGCAGTAGGATAGTGGCGTCTTCTGCGGCCCCTTCCGCCTTGGTCCACCTCTTGGCCCTGCACCCCTCGTGCCTGCGCCTTTCCTCCCAAAGGTGGCTCCCCTGGAGGCTGAATGTGCACTCCTGACCTCCTCCCCCTTCTAGCCCTCCCTTCCTCCTCAGAGGAGCTGCCTCCAGTGGACAGATCAGCTCCCATTCCCAGGCTAAGGGAAGGCTTCCTGAAAGCTGCAGGCCAGGAAAAGATTCCTCACTGCAGGGTGCTGACCTGAAGGTTAAGAGTCCAGGAAAAGCTGCCAGGATGCGTTCTGAAGCACTGCAGATCACACAGGCAAGTTTGAAAAACTTTCAACAATAAATACTTCACAGAGCAGATTCACGACCCCACTGAGCCCTCTTATCCCCCCCGTGAATGAGGTTAATACAAATGCCTCTTACCCGCCTGCCCATTGCGCCCATGTGCCGACCCGAAGGTTGCATGGGTGCTGAAAAATCGGCGTCAATTGAACACTAAAGGGATTTAAGTGGCCCCTTAATTAATGGTGGTCGCGCGTCGGACTTTATCGCACGCCCACCCAGCAAAATATCGCCATGGCGCGCGGTGATGTCAGGACGCTCGCCCGACATCACTGCGCGGCATTTTATGCGTGGACATGTGGGGCCCACCTCCCGCATGCCAAACGGAAAATTCTACCCAATCTTATATTAGAGTTAGCTCAGTTAGAAGTGAAATTGGAGCTACCTTTCCACATGATGGGTAGTGGAAATCTCTCCCTCCAACGGCTGTGGATGCTGGGGGTCAAAGGGAGGTTTCGAGACTGAGATCGATAGGCTTTTGTTGGGGCGTGGAGATATGGTGAGTGAATGGGTTTGAGACGCCACAGTCTAATTAAATGGTGGAACAGCTCTGAGTGACTAAATGGTCTACTCCTGTTCTTAGTTTTCCTTAGAAATGATTGATTTAAAAACTTGGCTATTGCATAAATAATGAACATTGGACATTTCATGTTGCAATTTTGTTTGTGTGCAGCCTCGTGTGTAAATCATCCAGCCAGACATGCTACAGGGATGCATCTCAACAATGAGGGTCGTCATAGTATTCGAGCTAAATCACCCACTAGCACAACTTAAAAACAATCACGTCTATAGAGGTTCTGGAGCGTGATACTCCCCCCAAGTCCTTTTCCCAACCCAAGGCCTCTGATTTCAATTACAGTGCTCTACTTCCACCCCACCCTAGACCAGCACAGGCTAGAGATCAAACCTCATGACAGAAAAGGGGGGCTTCCATTCCTTGGGTGTGAGCTGGGAGCCTGAGGTTGAGCCACTCTATGAACCACAGCCTCACTATTCAAACCTGGTTTATATGTTCAAGGGGTAGGTCCAGCTTAAAGACAAACACAATTTTATAAGATGCTACTTCTGATAAGGGATGACTATTTCTGTGGCTATATTTTGCCCTCTTCTCTCTAATCATTCCAAACGCTCATATATCCAAGTAAATCACTTAATAACATATGGAGCTGACTTTTGACAAAGGCATTAAAAGCTTTTGCCTCCTTACTCTGTCCAATACTCCTCACCCCTTTAAATTTCACTTGCACGCAATTTTCTGCTCCCACTACAAGGGAAAGCTCCCTGTGCTTATCCAAATCTGCACCTGGATCTGTGAATAATTCCGCAAATAGAACACCCCAGAAAATAAACCCAAATAGCATATTATCATTCTGGTGAGACTTGCATTAGCCAGGTAGAACTCTCAGCCCTCTGAAAATGCTGCATTCCTCCTACTTTAAATCACACCAGCATGCTTCATTGTCAAAGGACAATTTTAGCTTCAGGGTCTGTTAACTATTCCATTCAGTTGGCACACATCAAGAGTAAACATTCACAGATCATTGGCTTCTGTATGCTTTTCCTTCCAAACTGTTATTTTTAACCCAGCTATTTCACACAGCAAATTTCATTAACTTTGTTTTCGATTACAACATAGGCTCAATACCTCCATTTTAAAATTCTCATCGTCTTGTTCGAATCTCTCCATAGCCTCGCTCACCACATCTTTATAACCTCTTTCAGTCTCATAATCCTCCGAGGTCTCTCTGCTCCTCCAGCTCTGACCTTGGTGCATCCCCCATTTCCTTTGGCCCATCATTGGCGGCCATGCCTCCAGCGGCCTTGGCCCTAAAGCTGTGGAATTCTCTTCTTGAGCCTCTCCGGCTCTCTACTTCCTTTAAAATGCTCATTTAATGCCGACTCCATTTACCAAACTGCCCTAATCCCTTATCTGGCTTGGTGTCCAACTTTGACCATGCTCCTGTGAAGCTCCTTTGAGAAATTTATCCTCATCTCCCACGAAGCGCACTTTTCAACATCCTGACGGTGCTCTGCGCTTCTGGCTGGGTCTTCCGAGCCCGGCTTCTTCAGAAACACGGGGCCTACAGTCCCATGAAAAGCTCCATTGCAGCGCTGTCGCATTGGCAGGGCTGGGGGGAGGGTAGAGGCAAGCCACACCTCCATTTTTACAGCACTACTTGACATAAGGTAAGTTCAAATGTCCCCCCCAGTGTGGATGTTATTGAATGGGTGAAACGGTGAATGAGTGAGTGGGCAGGGTAGGTGGGTGAGGTACGCGGGTAAGGAACTTCTGTTATGAAGTCAGATTGGAGAAGAAGGGACTGTTCTCCTTAGAGAAGAGAAGGTTGAGTGGAGATTTGATAGAGGTGCTCAAAATCATGAGGGGTCTGGACAGAGTAGATAGGGAGAAACTGTTCCCATTGGCAGAATGACCGAGAACCAGCGGTCACAGATTGAAAGTAATTGGCAAAAGAAGCAAAAATAATATCAGGAAAAACTTTTTCATGCAGCGAGTGGTTAGGGTTTGGCATGCACTGCCTGTGATTGTGGCCAAGGCAGGATCAACTGAAGCATTCAAAAGGGAATTAGACTATTATCTGAAAAGGAAGAATGTGCAGGGTTACAGAGAGAAGACAGTGGAATGGTTCTAAGTGAATTGCTCATTCAGAGGGTAGGTGCAGGCACGATGGGCCAAATGGCCTGTTTCTGTGCTGTATCAATTCTATGGTTCTGTGAAATGATTAGGGTGGGTGAGTTAAGTTAGTAGGCAGGTAGGGCTGCAGCTGGGTGAGGTGGTAGATGGGTGAGATGGTAGGTGGGTAGCATGGCAGGTGGGGAGGGTGGCAAGTTGGTGAGCATGGCAGGTGGGTAGGGTTGCAAGGGGTAGGGTGGTGGGTGGTTGAGATGGGTAGTTGGGTGAGGTGTGTAGCTGGGTCGGGTCTGGTCAGATTGGTGGGATAGTCGGGTGGTGGTTAAGTCAGGTCTGGTTGGGAGGAGCAATCAGGTTCTCGGGGGTTAGTGTGGTCGGGAGAGGCAGTCAGGTCGTGTTGGGGGGGTTTTGGTCAGTGGGGTCAGGGGTGTAGTCGGGTCAGGTCGGGGGAATAGTCAGGGGGTCAGAGGGGTTAGACGGGGAGTCGGGGGGGCCGGTGTTTGGGGGTCATGGGTAGGTGGATCAGGCGGGGAGGTTGAGGTAGGTGTCAAAGGTCAGTGTGTGTGATTGGGGAATCAGTTCTGTAGTTATCCAGAAGTTAGACTAGGATTTTTCTGTCTAACATTTCCTGGGTAACTATTCAGGTAAGTACCGCGAAACGGTTTGAAGTTTCTAGTTCAGAGTCAGAGACTTTTGCGGAGGGTGCCAGGGAGCAGGGGAATTGCCCATCGGAAGTTCAAACCTCCTGGGCAATTCCCACGGAGTTCAGTGTGTCAGGTCTTCTGCAGGGTCCCAATGCAGTTCTTGCATCATACGTCTGGTCTCTGAAGGAAAAACTACTTATTGCTATGAAAGGGAAAGTCCAGAAGAGAGGTCATCAACAGAGTGCATTGTAAACAGTATAAAGGCCGGGAATGAGGTGAGAGTGGGAATTTAGTGCAGATAAGGAGCCAGATGCTGCTTTTTGCCCCCAATGCTTGTAGTGGCTCATGTAAGCTTGAGACAGTAAGTATTGAACATTTTTGTCTAACGTTTTAGTGCTTAGTGCAAGTTAGTGCATAGAGAAAGAAAACAAACTTATAACAAATTAAAAAGTAGATATAAATAATATAAATAATCTAGACTGGGCAGTTTCTGTGTTTGGACTCCAGTCTGTGGCAGTTTGTGGGTAGTGAGACTGCTCTGAGTGAACACAGTTACAGTCAATTTGGCCACCTTGAATCTCTCCAACTCAATCACTGAGCTGGAGATATTCCGACGCATAGAAGAGGTGGGGGAGTTTCTGCACAATTTGCTCCAGACATCGTAAAGAGGCACAGGATCAGAGTGAGTTTGGTGTGACCAATAGTGTACAAGAGTAAGGGGAACCCAGGTGAAGTAGAGAATTAGGATCCACAGAAACTGATCCTGTCCAAGAGATACAATGTATTTGCTACCTGTGAAGACAAGGATGACGACTGTCAGAAGGTCTGCCAGAATGCAGAAGGTTCTCCAAAGTGGGGAGGAGGAAGGGGAGTATAATGCGGTAATTGTCAGGGGTTCAGTAACTAGGGGGACAGATAATATCCTTTGTAAGCAGGATTGTGACTCCCGCCTTGCATGTTGCCTACCTGGTACCAGGGTGAGGGACATCTTGAACTGGCTTGAAAGGATCTTGGAGATGGAAGGGGAGGATCCAGTCCATGTGGCCCATGTTGGGTACAACAACATGGGGAAGAATAGACAGGAGATCCTGTTTAGAGAGCAGCAGAAACTAGGAGCTAAATTAAAGAACAGGACCTCAATTATTACTTGAGCTATGTTTAAATTGGTGCAGGGATAAGCAGATTAAATAGGTAAGCACATGGCTGAAGGAATGCTGTGGGAAAGACGGGTTCTATTTCATGGGACACTAGCATCAATACTGGGTCAAGAGGAACTATACCACTGGGATGGGCTTCACCTGAACTGAATTGAGACCAGGGTCCTGGTGGAAAGGATAAGCAGGGCATTCATGAGGATTTTAAACTAGTAAATGGGGAGGGGAGGGCTCACGTAGCATGAATAACTTCAAAAACAAACAAAAAGGAAGTGGGGAGATAGAGTGAGAATCAGAAATTGTACTTCAGGCACTACTAAAAGGTGTAAAGTAATTAAGACAGGAGAGGGAAATAAGAGACTTGTAACACATTCAAGCCATGGTAAAAGTTAGGGTATACAAACGCAAGGAGTATAAGGAACAAATTGAGTGAATTGCAGGCACAAGTTCAACATGGAGGGTGTGATGCGTTAACCATTACTGAGACATGGCCGCAAGACAGGAAAGACTGCAAAGTAAATATACCAGGTTCTAAGGTGTACAGGAACAGTAGGGAAAATGGTAGAGGTGGATGGAGTAGGCTTAGTGGTTAAAGATGAAATCGCTTAAATAGCTGAAGAGGATATACTAATAGGTGAGCAGGCAGTTGGAGACTTTATCGGGTAGAATTACAAATGAGAAAAGGATTGTGTCTCGACTTGCGTATAAGCCCCGGAATAGCAGCTGTGAAGTGGTAGACTGTGTAAGTGCAGAGATTTGAAAAGCATGTAGCAAAGGCAGACTGGACGTAATGGGAGATTCTAACTTTCATATAGATCAGAATTAGCTGACTAGCACATGTCAGAATGGCAGTGATTTTTTTTGAGTGTGCTCATGATACTTTTCTGAACTAACATGTCCTGGAACCAACAAGCAGACAAGCCATATTAGATTTCAGAATGAGTTATGAGCCAGGTTTAATAAACAGCCTAAGGGTGCATGAAGATTTATCTAACAGTGATCATAGTATGACTGGGTTCAACACAGTGTTTGAAAGGGAAACAGCTACTAAGGTTTGAAATTTTAATAAGGCTGACTCAATGTGATGTGGCAGAGACTGTACAGAGTAAACAGCACAAATCTGTTAGTGGGTAAAATGACAGAATCAGTGGGTGATGTTCAAAAAAGAATCGGTTTATACCCCTAAGGAGCAAGAGCTCTGCTGGCCAAAAAAGCCATGGGTGACT
>NW_027597354.1:0-22500 GCF_964194155.1 Cetorhinus maximus
GTTTTGAGGTGCGAGTGTTGAGGTGGGTGTGTTGTGGTGGGTATGTTGAGGTGGGTTTGTTGAGGTGGGTAGGTTGAGGTGGGTGTGTTGAGGTGGGTGTGTTGAGGTGGTTGTGTTGAGGTGGGTGTGTTGAGGTGGGTGTGTTGAGGTGGGTGTGTTGAGGTGGGTGTGTTGAGGTGGGTGTGTTGAGGTGGGTGCGTTGAGGTGGGTGTGTTGAGGTGGGTGTGTTGAGGTGGGTGTGTTGAGGTGGGTGTGTTGAGGTGGGTGTGTTGAGGTGGTTGTGTTGAGGTGGGTGTGTTGAGGTGGGTGTGTTGAGGTGGGTGTGTTGAGGTGGGTGTGTTGAGGTGGGTGTGTTGAGGTGGGTGTGTTGAGGTGGGTATGTTGAGGTGGGTGTGTTGAGGTGGGTAGGTTGAGGTGGGTGTGTTGAGGTGGGTGTGTTGAGGTGGGTATGTTGAGGTGGGTGTGTTGAGGTGGATGTGTTGAGGTGAGTGTGTTGAGGTGGGTGTGTTGAGGTGGATGTGTTGAGGTGGGTGTGTTGAGGTGGGTGTTTTGTGGTGGGTGCGTTGAGGTGGGTGTGTTGAGAAAGTTGTGTTGAGGTGGGTGTGTTGAGGTGGGTGTGTTGAGGTGGGTGTGTTGAGTTGGGTGTGTTGAGGTGGGGTGGGTGAGGTGGGTGTGTTGAGGTGGGGAGGGTGAGGAGGGTGTGTTGATGTGGTTGTGTTGAGTTGGGTGTGTTGAGGTGGGTAGGTTGAGGTGGGTAGGTTGAGGTGGGTGTGTTGAGGTGGGTAGGTTGAGGTGGGTAGGTTGAGGTGGTTAGGTTGAGGTGGGTGTGTTGAGGTGGGTAGGTTGAGGTGGGTGTGTTGAGGTGGGTGTGTTGAGGTGGGTGGGTTGAGGTGGGTGTGTTGAGGTGGGTGTGTTGAGGAGGGGGTGTTGAGGTGGGTAGGTTCAGGTGGGTATGTTGAGGTGGGTAGGTTGAGGTGGGTGTGTTGAGGTGGTTAGGGTCAGGTGGGTATGTTGAGGTGGGTGTGTTGATGTGGGTGTGTTGATGAGGGTGTGTTGAGGTGGGTGTGTTGAGGTGGGTGTGTTGAGGTGGATGTGTTGAGGTGGGTGTGTTGAGGTGGGTGTGTTGAGGTGGGTGTGTTGAGGTGGGTGTGTTGAGCTGGATGTGTTGAGGTGGGTGAGTTGAGGTGGATGTGTTGAGGTGGGTGTGTTGAGGTGGGTGTGTTGAGGTGGGTGTGTTGAGGTGTGAGTGCTGAGGTGGGTGTGCTGAGGTGGGTAGGTTGAGCTGCGTGTGTTGAGGTGGGTGTGTTGAGGTGGGTGTGTTGAGGTGGGAGTTTTGAGGTGCGAGTGTTGAGGTGGGTGTGTTGAGGTGGGTATGTTGAGGTGGGTTTGTTGAGGTGGGTAGGTTGAGGTGGGTGTGTTGAGGTGGGTGTGTTGAGATGGGTGTGTTGAGGTAGGTGTGTTAAGGTGGTTGTGTTGAGGTGGTTGTGTTGAGGTGGGTGTGTTGAGGTGGGTGTGTTGAGGTGGGTGTGTTGAGGTGGGTGTGTTGAGGTGGGTGTGTTGAGGTGGGTGTGTTGAGGTGGGTGTGTTGAGGTGGGTGTTTTGTGGTGGGTGCGTTGAGGTGGGTGTGTTGAGGTGGGTGTGTTGAGGCGGGTGTGTTGAGAAAGTTGTGTTGAGGTGGGTGTGTTGAGGTGGGTAGGTTGAGGTGGGTGTGTTGAGGCAGGTGTGTTGAGGTGGGTGTGTTGAGTTGGGTGTGTTGAGGTGGGGAGGGTGAGGTGGGTGTGTTGAGGTGGGTGTGTTGAGGTGGGTGTGTTGAGGTGGGTGTGTTGAGGTGGGTAGGTTGAGGTGGGTGTGTTGAGGTCGGTGTGTTGAGGTGGGTAGGTTGAGTTGGGTGTGTTGAGGTGGGTGTGTTGAGGTGGGTGAGTTGAGGTGGGTATGTTGACGTGGGTGTGTTGAGGTGGGTGTGTTGAGGTGGGTGTGTTGAGGTGGGTAGGTTGACGTGGGTGTGTTGAGGTCGGTGTGTTGAGGTGGATGTGTTGAGGTGGTTGTGTTGAGGTGGATAGGTTGAGGTGGGTGTGTTGAGGTGGGTGTGATGAGGTGGGTGTGTTGAGGTGGGTAGGTTGAGGTGGGTAGGTTGAGGTGGGTGTGTTGAGGTGGGTGTGCTGATTTGGGTGAGTTGAGGTGGGGAAATTGAGGTGGGTGTGTTGAGGTGGGTGTGTTGAGGTGGGTGTGTTGAGGTGGGTGTGTTGAGGTGGATGTGTTGAGGTGTGTAGGTTGAGGTGGGTATGTTGAGGTGGGTAGGTTGAGGTGGGTGTGCTGAGTTGGGTAGGTTGAGGTGGGTGTGTTGAGGTGGGTGTGTTCAGGTGGGTGTGTTGAGATGGGTGTGTTGAGGTGGGAAGGTTGAGGTGGGTGTGTTGAGGTGGGTGTGTTGAGGCGGGTGTGTTGAGGTGGGTTGGTTGAGGTGGGTGTGTTGAGGTGGGTGTGTTGAGGTGGGTGTGTTGAGGTGGGTGTGTTGAGGTGGGAAGGTTGAGGTGGGTGTGTTGAGGTGGGTGTGTTGAGGCGGGTGTGTTGAGGTGGGTGTGTTGAGATGGGTGTGTTGAGGTGGGAAGGTTGAGGTGGGTGTGTTGAGGTGGGTGTGTTGAGGCGGGTGTGTTGAGGTGGGTTGGTTGAGGTGGGTGTGTTGAGGTGGGTGTGATGAGGTGGGTGTGTTGAGGTGGGTGTGTTGAGGTGTGTAGGTTGAGGTGGGTGTGTTGAGGTGGGTGTGTTCAGGTGGGTGTGTTGAGCTGGGAGTGTTGAGGTGGTTGTGTTGAGGTGGGTGTGTTGAGGTGGGTGTGTTGAGGTGGGTAGGTTGAGGTGGGTGTGTTGAGGTGGGTAGGTTGAGGTGGGTATGTTGAGGTGGGTGTGTTGAGGTGGGAGTGTTGAGGTGGGTGTGTTGAGGTGGGTAGGTTGAGGTGGGTAGGTTGAGGTGGGTGTGTTGAGGTGGGTGTATTGAGGTACGTGTGTTGAGGTTGGTAGGTTGAGGTGGGTGTTTTGATGTGGGTGTGTTGAGGTGGGTGTGTTGAGGTGGGTGTGTTGAGGTGGGTAGGTTGAGGTGGGTAGGTGAGGTGGGTGTGTTGAGGTGGGTGTGTTGAGGTGGGTAGGCTGAGGTGGTTAGGTTGAGGTGGGTAGGTTGAGGTGGGTGTGTTGAGGTGAGTGTGTTGAGGTGGGTAGGTTGAGGTGGGCGTGTTGAGGTGGGTAGGTTGAGGTGGGTGTGTTGAGGTGGGTGTGTTGAGGTGGGTAGGCTGACGTGGGTAGGTTGAGGTGGGTAGGTTGAGGTGGGTAGGTTGAGGTGGGTAGGTTGAGGTGGGTAGGTTGAGGTGGGTATGTTGAGGTGGGTGTGTTGAGGTGGGAAGGTTGAGGTGGGTGTGTTGAGGTGGGTGTGTTGAGGCGGGTGTGTTGAGGTGGGTTGGTTGAGGTGGGTGTGTTGAGGTGGGTGTGTTGAGGTGGGTGTGTTGAGGTGGGAAGGTTGAGGTGGGTGTGTTGAGGTGGGTGTGTTGAGGCGGGTTTTTGAATTGGGTGTGTTGAGGTGGGTGTGTTGAGGTGGGTGTGTTGAAGTGGGTATGTTGAGGTGGGTGTGTTGAGGTGGGTGTGTTGAGGTGGGTGTGTTGAGGTGGGTGTGTTGAGGTGGGTGTGTTGAGGTGGGTAGGTTGAGGTGGGTATGTTGAGGTGGGTAGGTTGAGGTGGGTGTGTTGAGGTGGGTAGGTTGCGTTGGGTGTGTTGAGGTGGGTGTGTTGAGGTGGGTGTGTTGAGGTGGGTGTGTTGAGGTGGGTGTGTTGAGGTGGGTAGGTTGAGGTGGGTGAGTTGAGGTGGGTATGTTGAGGTAGATGTGTTGAGGTGGGTGTGTGAGGTGGGTGTGTTGAGGTGGGTGTGTTGAGGTGGGTGTGTGGAGGCGGGTGTGTTGAGGTGGGTGTGTTGAGGTGGGTATGTTGAGCTGGATGTGTTGAGGTGGGTGAGTTGAGGTGGTTGTGTTGAGGTGGGTGTGTTGAGGTGGGTGTGTTGAGGTGGGTGTGTGGAGGCGGGTGTGTTGAGGTGGGTGTGTTGAGGTGGGTATGTTGAGCTGGATGTGTTGAGGTGGGTGTGTTGAAGTGGGTAGGTTGAGGTGGGTGTGTTGAGGTGGGTGTGTTGAGGTGGGTGTGTTGAGGTGGGTGTGTTGAGGTGGGTGTGTTGAGGTGGGTGTGTTGAGGTGGGTGTGTTGAGGTGGGTAGGTTGAGGTGGATATGTTGAGGTGGGTAGGTTGAGGTGGGTGTGTTGAGGTGGTTAGGTTGACGTGGGTGTGTTGAGTTGGGTGTGTTGAGGTGGGTGTGTTGAGGTGGGTGTGTTGAGGTGGGTGTGTTGAGGTTGGTGAGTTGAGGTGGGTATGTTGAGGTGGGTGTGTTGAGGTGGGTGTGTTGAGGTGGGTGTGTTGAGTTGGGTATGTTGAGCTGGATGTGTTGAGGAGGGTGTGTTTGGGTGGGTGTGTTGAGGTGGGTGTGTTGTGGTGGGTGTGTAGAGGTGGATGTGTTGAGGTGGGTGTGTTGATCTGGATGTGTTGAGGTGGGTGAGTTGAGGTGGATGTGTTGAGGTGGGTGTGCTGATGTGGGTGTGTTGAGTTGGGTGTGTTGAGGTGGGTAGGTTGATGTGGGTGTGTTGATGTGGGTGTGTTGAGGTGGGTGTGTTGAGGTGGGTGTGTTGAGGTGGGTGTGTTGAGGTGGGTGTGTTGAGTTGGGGTGTTGAAGAGGGTAGGTTGAGATGGGTGTGTTGAGGTGGGTGTGTTGAGGTGGATGTGTTGAGGTGGGTGTGTTGAGGTGGGTGTGTTGAGGTGGGTGTGTTGAGGTGGGTAGGTGAGGTGGTTATGTTGAGGTGGGTAGGTTGAGGTGGGTGAGTTGAGGTGGGTAGGTTGAGGTGGGTGTGTTGAGGTGGGTGTGTTGAGGTGGGTGTGTTGAGGTGGGTGTGTTGAGGTGGGTGTGTTGAGGTGGGTGTGTTGAGTTGGGTGAGTTGAGGTGGGCATGTTGAGGTGGGTGTGTTGAGGTGGGTGTGTTGAGGTGGGTGTGTTGAGGTGGGTATGTTGAGCTGGATGTGTTGAGGTGGGTGTGTTGAGGTGGGTGTGTTGAGGTGGGTGTGTTGAGGTGGGTAGGATGAGGTGGGTGTGTTGAGGTGGGTATGTTGAGGTGGGTGTGTTGAGGTGGGTGTGTTGAGGTGGGTACATTGAGGTGGGTGAGTTGAGGTGGGTGTGTTGAGGTGGGTAGGTTGAGGTGGGTGTGTTGAGGTGGGTATGTTGAGCTGAATGAGTTGAGGTGGATGTGTTGAGGTGGGTGTGTTGAGGTGGGTGTGTTGAGGTGGGTAGGTTGAGGTTGGTAGTTTGAGGTGGGTGTGTTGAGGTGGGTGTGTTGAGGTGGGTGTGTTGAGGTGGATGTGTTGAGGTGGGTTTGTTGAGGTGGGTGTGTTGAGGTGGGTGTGTTGAGTTGGGTGTGTTGAAGTGGGTAGGTTGAGGTGGGTGTGTTGAGGTGGGTGTGTTGAGGTGGGTCTGTTGAGGTGGGTGTGTTGAGGTGGGTGTGTTGAGGTGGGTATGTTGAGGTGGATGTGTTGAGGTGGGTTTGTTGAGGTGGGTGTGTTGAGGTGGGTCTGTTTAGGTGGGTGTGTTGAGGTGGGTGTGTTGAGGTGGGTGTGTTGAGGTGGGAAGTTTGAGGTGGGTATGTTGAGGTGGGTAGGATGAGGTGGGTGCGTTGAGGTGGGTAGGTTGAGGTCGGAGTGTTGAGGTGGGTGTGTTGAGGTGGGTGTGTTGAGGTGGGTGTGTTGAGGTGGGTGTGTTGAGGTGGGTGAGTTGAGGTGGGTATGTTGAGGTGGGTGTGTTGAGGTGGGTGTGTTGAGGTGGGTGTGTTGAAGTAGGTATGTTGAGCTGGATGTGTTGAGGTGGGTGTGTTGAGGTGGGTGTGTTGAGGTGGGTGTGTTGAGGTGGGTGTGTTGAGGTGGGTGTGTTGAGGTCGGAGTGTTGAGGTGGGTGTGTTGAGCTGGATGTGTTGAGGTGGGTGAGTTGAGGTGGATGTGTTGAGGTGGGTGTGTTGAGGTGGGTGTGTTGAGGTGGGTGTGTTGAGGTGGGTAGGTTCATGTGGGTGTGTTGATGTGGGTGTGTTGAGGTGGGTGTGTTGAGGTGGGAGTGTTGAGGTCGGCGTGTTGAGGTGGGTAGGTTGAGGTGGGAGTGTTGAGGTGGGTGTGTTGAGGTGGGTGTGTTGAGGTGGGTGTGTTGAGGTGGGTGTGTTGAGGTGGGTGTGTTGAGGTGGGTGTGTTGAGGTGGGTGTGTTGAGGTGGGTAGGTTGAGGTGGGTGTGTTGAGGTGGGTGTGTTGAGGTGGGTGTGTTGAGGTGGGTGTGTTGAGGTGGGTGTGTTGAGGTGGGTGTGTTGAGGTGGGTGTGTTGAGGTGGGTTTGTTGAGGTGGGAGTGTTGAGGTGGGTTCGTTGAGGTGGGTGCGTTGAGGTGGGTAGGTTGAGGTGGGTAGGTTGAGGTGGGTAGGTTGAGGTGGGTAGGTTGAGGTGGGTGTGTTGAGGTGGGTGTGTTGAGGTGGGTGGGTTGAGTTGGGTGCGTTGAGGTGGGTGTGTTGAGGTGGGTATGTTGAGGTGGGTGTGTTGAGGTGGGTGTGTTGAGGTGGGTGTGTTGAGGTTGGTGTGTTGAGGTGGGTGTGTTGAGGTGGGTAGGTTGATGCGGGTGTGTTGAGGTGGGTGTGTTGAGGTGGGTGTGTTGAGGTGCGTGTGTTGAGGTGGGTGTGTTGAGGTGGGTGTGTTGAGGTGGGTGTGTTGAGGTGGGTTTGTTGAGGTGGGTGTGTTGAGGTGGGTGAGTTGTGGTGGGTGTGTTGCGGTGGGTGTGTTGAGGTGGGTAGGTTGAGATGGGTGTGTTGAGGTGGGTGTGTTGAGGTGGGTGTGTTGTGGTGGGTAGGTTGAGGTGGGTAGTTTGAGGTGGGTGTGTTGAGGTGGGTGTGTTGAGGTGGGTGTGTTGAGGTGGGTGTGTTGAGGTGGGTGTGTTGAGGTGGGTGTGTTGAGGTGGGTAGGTTGAGGTGGTTGTGTTGTTGTGGGTGTGTTGAAGTGGGTGTGTTGAGGTGGGTGTGTTGAGGTTGGTGTGTTGAGGTGGGTGTGTTGAGGAGGGTGTGTTGAGGTGGGTGAGTTGAGGTGTCTAGGTTGAGGTGGGTCGGTTGAGATGGGTGTGTTGAGGTGGGTGTGTTGAGGTGGGTGTGTTGAGGTGGGTAGGTTGAGTTGGATGTGTTGAGGTGGGTTTGTTGAGGTGGGTGTGTTGAGGTGGGTGTGTTGAGGTGGGTGTGTTGAAATGGGGAGGTTGAGGTGGGTGTGTTGAGGTGGGTGAGTTGAGGTGGGTGTGTTGAGGTGGGTGTGTTGAGGTAGGTGTGTTGAGGTGGGTGTGTTGAGGTGGGTGTGTTGAGGTGGGTGTGTTGAGGTGGGTGTGTTGAGGTGGGTAGGTTCAGGTGGGTATGTTGAGGTGGGTGGGTTGAGGTGGGAGTGTTGTGGTGGGTAGGTTCAGGTGGGTGTGTTGAGGTGGGTGTGTTGAGGTGGGTGTGTTGAGGTGGGTGTGTTGAGGTGGGAGTGTTGAGCTGGGTGTGTTGACGTGGGTGTGTTGAGGTGGTTATGTTGAGCTGGATGTGTTGATGTGGGTGAGTTGAGGTGAATGTGTTGAGGTGGGTGTGTTGAGGTGGGTGTGTTGAGGTTGGTGTCTTGAGGTGTGTGTGTTGAGGTGGGTGTGTTGAGGTGGGTATGTTGAGGTGGGTATATTGTGGTTGGTGTGTTGAGGTGGGTGTGTTGAGGTGGGTGTGTTGAGGTGGGTAGGTTGATGTGGGTGTGTTGATGTGGGTGTGTTGAGGTGGGTGTGTTGAGGTGGGTGTGTTGAGGTGGGTGTGTTGAGGTGGGTGTGTTGAGGTGGGTGTGTTGAGGTGGGTGTGTTATTGTGGTTGTGTTGAGGTGGGTGTGTTGAGGTGGGTGTGTTGAAGTGGGTGTGTTGAGGTGGGTGTGTTGAGGTGGGTAGGTTGAGGTGGGTGTGTTGAGGTGGGTGTGTTGAGGTGGGTGTGTTGAGGTGGGTGTGTTGAGGTGGATAGGTTGAGGAGGGTGTGTTGAGGTGTGTGTGTTGAGGTGGGCGTGATGAGGTGGGTGTGCTGAGGTGGGTAGGTTGAGGTGGGTAGGTTGAGGTGGCTGTGTTGAGGTGGGTTTGTTGAGTTGGTTGAGTTGAGGTGGGTATATTGAGGTGGGTGTGTTGAGGTGGGTGTGTTGAGGTGGGTGTGTTGAGGCGGGTGTGTTGAGGTGGATGTGTTGAGGTGTGTAGGTTGAGGTGGGTATGTTGAGGTGGGTAGGTTGAGGTGGGTGTGCTGAGTTGGGTAGGTTGAGGTGGGTGTGTTGAGGTGGGTGTGTTGAGGTGGTTGTGTTGAGATGGGTGTGTTGAGTTGGTTAGGTTGAGGTGGGTGTGTTGAGGTGGGTGTGTTGAGGTGGGTATGTTGAGCTGGATGTGTTGAGGTGGGTGAGTTGAGCTGGATGTGTTGAGGTGGGTGTGTTGAGGTGGGTGTGTTGAGGTGGGTGTGTTGAGGTGGGTAGGTTGATGTGGGTGTGTTGAGGTGGGCGTGTTGAGTTGGGTGTGTTGAGGTTGGTGTGTTGAGGTGGGTGTGTTGAGGTGGGCGTGTTGAGGTGGGTAGGTTTAGCAGGGTGTGTTGAGGTGGGTGTGTTGAGATGGGTGTGTTGAGGTGGGTGTGTTGAGGTGGGTGTGTTGAGGTGGGTAGGTTGAGGTGGGTGTGTTGAGGAGGTTGTGTTGAGGTGGGTGTGTTGAGGTGTGTGTGTTGAGGTGGGTGTGTTGAGGTGGGTGTGTTGAGGTGGGAGTGTTGAGGTAGGTGCTTTGAGGTGGGTGCGTTGAGGTGGGTAGGTTGAGGTGGGTAGGTTGAGGTGGGTAGGTTGAGGTGGTTAGGTTGAGGTGGGTGTGTTGAGGTGGGTAGGTTGAGGTGGGTGTGTTGAGGTGGGTGTGTTGAGGTGGGTGGGTTGAGGTGGGTGTGTTGAGGTGGGTGTGTTGAGGAGGGGGTGTTGAGGTGGGTGTGTTGAGGTGGGTGTGTTGAGGTGGGTGTGTTGAGGTGGGTGTGCTGAGGTGGGTGTGTTGAGGTGGGTGTGTTGCGGTGGGTGTGTTGAGGTGGGTAGGTTGAGATGGGTGTGTTGAGGTGGGTGTGTTGAGGTGGGTGTGTTGAGGTGGGTGTGTTCAGGTGGGTGTGTTGAGGTGGGTGTGTTGAGGTGGGTGTGTTGAGGTGGGTGTGTTGAGGTGGGTAGGTTGAGTTGGATGTGTTGAGTTGGGTTTGTTGAGGTGGGTGTGTTGAGGTGGGTGTGTTGAGTTGGGTGTGTTGAAATTGGTAGGTTGAGGTGGGTGTGTTGAGGTGGGTGTGTTGAGGTGGGTGTGTTGAGGTGGGTGTGTTGAGGTAGGTGTGTTGAGATGGGTGTGTTGAGGTGGGTGTGTTGAGGTGGGTGTTTTGATGTGGGTGTGTTGAGGTGGGTAGGTTCAGGTGGGTATGTTGAGGTGGGTAGGTTGAGGTGGGTGTGTTGAGGTGGTTAGGGTCAGGTGGGTGTGTTGAGGTGGGTGTGTTGAGGTGGGTGTGTTGAGGTGGGTGTGTTGAGGTGAGTGAGTTGAGGTGGGTGTGTTGAGGTGGGTGTGTTGAGGTGGGTGTGTTGAGGTGGATGTGTTGAGGTGGGTGTGTTGAGGTGGGTGTGTTGAGGTGGGTGTGTTGAGGTGGGTGTGTTGAGCTGGATGTGTTGAGGTGGGTGAGTTGAGGTGGATGTGTTGAGGTGGGTGTGTTGAGGTGGGTGTGTTGAGCTGCGTGTGTTGAGGTGGGTGTGTTGAGGTGGGAGTTTTGAGGTGCGAGTGTTGAGGTGGGTGTGTTGAGGTGGGTATGTTGAGGTGGGTTTGTTGAGGTGGGTAGGTTGAGGTGGGTGTGTTGAGGTGGGTGTGTTGAGATGGGTGTGTTGAGGTGGTTGTGTTGAGGTGGGTGTGTTGAGGTGGGTGTGTTGAGGTGGGTGTGTTGAGGTGGGTGTGTTGAGGTGGGTGTGTTGAGGTGGGTGTGTTGAGGTGGGTATGTTGAGGTGGGTGTGTTGAGGTGGGTAGGTTGAGGTGGGTGTGTTGAGGTGGGTGTGTTGAGGTGGGTATGTTGAGGTGGGTGTGTTGAGGTGGATGTGTTGAGGTGGGTGTGTTGAGGTGGGTGTTTTGTGGTGGGTGCGTTGAGGTGGGTGTGTTGAGAAAGTTGTGTTGAGGTGGGTGTGTTGAGGTGGGTGTGTTGAGGTGGGTGTGTTGAGTTGGGTGTGTTGAGGTGGGGAGGGTGAGGTGGGTGTGTTGAGGTGGGGAGGGTGAGGAGGGTGTGTTGATGTGGTTGTGTTGAGTTGGGTGTGTTGAGGTGGGTAGGTTGAGGTGGGTAGGTTGAGGTGGGTGTGTTGAGGTGGGTAGGTTGAGGTGGGTAGGTTGAGGTGGTTAGGTTGAGGTGGGTGTGTTGAGGTGGGTAGGTTGAGGTGGGTGTGTTGAGGTGGGTGTGTTGAGGTGGGTGGGTTGAGGTGGGTGTGTTGAGGTGGGTGTGTTGAGGAGGGGGTGTTGAGGTGGGTGTGTTGAGGTGGGTATGTTGAGGTTGGTGTTTTGAGGTGGGTGTGTTGAGGTCGGGGTGTTGAGGTGGGTGTGTTGAGGTGGGTGTGTTGAGGTGGGTGTTTTGATGTGGGTGTGTTGAGGTGGGTAGGTTCAGGTGGGTATGTTGAGGTGGGTAGGTTGAGGTGGGTGTGTTGAGGTGGTTAGGGTCAGGTGGGTATGTTGAGGTGGGTGTGTTGAAATTGGTAGGTTGAGGTGGGTGTGTTGAGGTGGTTAGGGTCAGGTGGGTGTGTTGAGGTGGGTATGTTGAGCTGGGTGTGTTGAGGTGGGTGTGTTGAGGTGGGTGTGTTGAGATGGGTGTGTTGAGGTAGGTGTGTTAAGGTGGTTGTGTTGAGGTGGTTGTGTTGAGGTGGGTGTGTTGAGGTGGGTGTGTTGAGGTGGGTGTGTTGAGGTGGGTGTGTTGAGGTGGGTGTGTTGAGGTGGGTGTGTTGAGGTGGGTGTGCTGAGGTGGGTGTTTTGTGGTGGGTGCGTTGAGGTGGGTGTGTTGAGGTGGGTGTGTTGAGGCGGGTGTGTTGAGAAAGTTGTGTTGAGGTGGGTGTGTTGAGGTGGGTAGGTTGAGGTGGGTGTGTTGAGGCAGGTGTGTTGAGGTGGGTGTGTTGAGTTGGGTGTGTTGAGGTGGGGAGGGTGAGGTGGGTGTGTTGAGGTGGGTGTGTTGAGGTGGGTGTGTTGAGGTGGGTGTGTTGAGGTGGGTAGGTTGAGGTGGGTGTGTTGAGGTCGGTGTGTTGAGGTGGGTAGGTTGAGTTGGGTGTGTTGAGGTGGGTGTGTTGAGGTGGGTGAGTTGAGGTGGGTATGTTGACGTGGGTGTGTTGAGGTGGGTGTGTTGAGGTGGGTGTGTTGAGGTGGGTAGGTTGACGTGGGTGTGTTGAGGTCGGTGTGTTGAGGTGGATGTGTTGAGGTGGTTGTGTTGAGGTGGATAGGTTGAGGTGGGTGTGTTGAGGTGGGTGTGATGAGGTGGGTGTGTTGAGGTGGGTAGGTTGAGGTGGGTAGGTTGAGGTGGGTGTGTTGAGGTGGGTGTGCTGATTTGGGTGAGTTGAGGTGGGGAAATTGAGGTGGGTGTGTTGAGGTGGGTGTGTTGAGGTGGGTGTGTTGAGGTGGGTGTGTTGAGGTGGATGTGTTGAGGTGTGTAGGTTGAGGTGGGTATGTTGAGGTGGGTAGGTTGAGGTGGGTGTGCTGAGTTGGGTAGGTTGAGGTGGGTGTGTTGAGGTGGGTGTGTTCAGGTGGGTGTGTTGAGATGGGTGTGTTGAGGTGGGAAGGTTGAGGTGGGTGTGTTGAGGTGGGTGTGTTGAGGCGGGTGTGTTGAGGTGGGTTGGTTGAGGTGGGTGTGTTGAGGTGGGTGTGTTGAGGTGGGTGTGTTGAGGTGGGTGTGTTGAGGTGGGAAGGTTGAGGTGGGTGTGTTGAGGTGGGTGTGTTGAGGCGGGTGTGTTGAGGTGGGTGTGTTGAGATGGGTGTGTTGAGGTGGGAAGGTTGAGGTGGGTGTGTTGAGGTGGGTGTGTTGAGGCGGGTGTGTTGAGGTGGGTTGGTTGAGGTGGGTGTGTTGAGGTGGGTGTGTTGAGGTGGGTGTGTTGAGGTGGGTGTGTTGAGGTGTGTAGGTTGAGGTGGGTGTGTTGAGGTGGGTGTGTTCAGGTGGGTGTGTTGAGCTGGGAGTGTTGAGGTGGTTGTGTTGAGGTGGGTGTGTTGAGGTGGGTGTGTTGAGGTGGGTAGGTTGAGGTGGGTGTGTTGAGGTGGGTAGGTTGAGGTGGGTATGTTGAGGTGGGTGTGTTGAGGTGGGAGTGTTGAGGTGGGTGTGTTGAGGTGGGTAGGTTGAGGTGGGTAGGTTGAGGTGGGTGTGTTGAGGTGGGTGTATTGAGGTACGTGTGTTGAGGTTGGTAGGTTGAGGTGGGTGTTTTGATGTGGGTGTGTTGAGGTGGGTGTGTTGAGGTGGGTGTGTTGAGGTGGGTAGGTTGAGGTGGGTAGGTTGAGGTGGGTGTGTTGAGGTGGGTGTGTTGAGGTGGGTAGGCTGAGGTGGTTAGGTTGAGGTGGGTAGGTTGAGGTGGGTGTGTTGAGGTGAGTGTGTTGAGGTGGGTAGGTTGAGGTGGGCGTGTTGAGGTGGGTAGGTTGAGGTGGGTGTGTTGAGGTGGGTGTGTTGAGGTGGGTAGGCTGACGTGGGTAGGTTGAGGTGGGTAGGTTGAGGTGGGTAGGTTGAGGTGGGTAGGTTGAGGTGGGTATGTTGAGGTGGGTAGGTTGAGGTGGGTGTGTTGAGGTGGGAAGGTTGAGGTGGGTGTGTTGAGGTGGGTGTGTTGAGGCGGGTGTGTTGAGGTGGGTTGGTTGAGGTGGGTGTGTTGAGGTGGGTGTGTTGAGGTGGGTGTGTTGAGGTGGGTGTGTTGAGGTGGGAAGGTTGAGGTGGGTGTGTTGAGGTGGGTGTGTTGAGGCGGGTTTTTTGAATTGGGTGTGTTGAGGTGGGTGTGTTGAGGTGGGTGTGTTGAAGTGGGTATGTTGAGGTGGGTGTGTTGAGGTGGGTGTGTTGAGGTGGGTGTGTTGAGGTGGGTGTGTTGAGGTGGGTGTGTTGAGGTGGGTAGGTTGAGGTGGGTATGTTGAGGTGGGTAGGTTGAGGTGGGTGTGTTGAGGTGGGTAGGTTGCGTTGGGTGTGTTGAGGTGGGTGTGTTGAGGTGGGTGTGTTGAGGTGGGTGTGTTGAGGTGGGTGTGTTGAGGTGGGTAGGTTGAGGTGGGTGAGTTGAGGTGGGTATGTTGAGGTAGATGTGTTGAGGTGGGTGTGTTGAGGTGGGTGTGTTGAGGTGGGTGTGTTGAGGTGGGTGTGTGGAGGCGGGTGTGTTGAGGTGGGTGTGTTGAGGTGGGTATGTTGAGCTGGATGTGTTGAGGTGGGTGAGTTGAGGTGGTTGTGTTGAGGTGGGTGTGTTGAGGTGGGTGTGTTGAGGTGGGTGTGTGGAGGCGGGTGTGTTGAGGTGGGTGTGTTGAGGTGGGTATGTTGAGCTGGATGTGTTGAGGTGGGTGTGTTGAGGTGGTTGTGTTGAGGTGGGTGTGTTGAGGTGGGTGTGTTGAGGTGGGTGTGTTGAGGTGGGTGTGTTGAGGTGGGTGTGTTGAGGTGGGTGTGTTGAGGTGGGTGTGTTGAGGTGTGTAAGTTGATGTGGGTGTGTTGATGTGGGTGCGTTGAAGTGGGTGTGTTGAGGTAGGTGTGTTGAGGTGGGTGTGTTGAGGTTGGTGTGTTGAGGTGGGTAGGTTGAGCTGGGTGTGTTGAGGTGGGTGTGTTGAGGTGGGTTTGTTGAGGTGGGTGTGTTGATGTGGGTGTGTTGAGGTTGGTGTGTTGAGGTGGGTGTGTTGAGGTGGGTGTGTTAAGGTGGTTGTGTTGAGGTGTGTGTGTTGTGGTGGGTGTGTTGAGGTGGGTGTGTTGAGGTGGGTGTGTTGAGGTGGGTGTGTTGAGGTGGGTAGGTTGAGGTGGGTGTGTTGAGGTGGGTGTGTTGAGGTGGGTGTGTTAAGGTGGGTGTGTTGAGGTGGGTGTGTTGAGGTGGGTAGGTTGAGGTGGGTGTGTTGAGGCAGGTGTGTTGAGGTGGGTGTGTTGAGGTGGGGAGGGTGAGGTGGTTGTTTTGAGGTGGGTGTGCTGAGGTGGGTTTGTTGAGGTGGTTAGGTGAGGTGGGTGTGTTGAGGTGGGTGTGTTGAGGTGGGTAGGTTGAGGTGGGTGTGTTGAGGTGGGTGTGTTGAGGTGGGTGAGTTGAGGTGGGTATGTTGAGGTGGGTGTGTTGAGGTGGGTGTGTTGAGGTGGGTGTGTTGAGGTGGGTAGGTTGAGGTGAGTGTGTTGAGGTGGGTGTGTTGAAGTGGGGTTGTTGAGGTGGGTGTGTTGAGGTGGGTGTGTTGAGGTGGGTAGGTTGAGGTGGGTGTGTTGAGGTGGGTAGGTTGAAGTGGGTGTGTTGAGGTGGGTGTGTTGAGGTGGGTGTGTTGAGGTGGGTGTGTTGAGGTGGGTAGGTTGAGGTGGGTGTGTTGAGGTGGGTATGTTAAGGTGGGTGTGTTGAGGTGGGTGTGTTGAGGTGGGTGTGTTGAGGTGGGTATGTTGAGCTGGATGAGTTGAGGTGGATGTGTTGAGGTGGGTGTGTTGAGGAGGGTGTGTTGAGGTGGGTAGGTTGAGGTGGGTAGTTTGAGGTGGGTGTGTTGAGGTGGGTGTGTTGAGGTGGGTGTGTTGAGGTGGGTGTGTTGAGGTGGGTGTGTTGAGGTGGGTAGGTTGAGGTGGATGTGTTGAGGTGGGTTTGTTGAGGTGGGTGTGTTGAGGTGGATGTGTTGAGGTGGGTGTGTTGAGGTGGGTGTGTTGAGGTGGGTAGGTTGAGGTGGCTATGTTGAGGTGGGTAGGTTGAGGTGGGTGTGTTGAGGTGGGTGTGTTGAGGTGGGTGTGTTGAGGTGGGTGTGTTGAGGTGGGTGTGTTGAGGTGGGTGTGTTGAGGTGGGTGAGTTGAGGTGGGTGTGTTGAGCTGGGTGTGTTGAGGTGGGTAGGTTGAGGTGGGTACGTTGAGTGGGTAGGTTGAGGTGGGTGTGTTGAGGTGGGTGTGTTGAGCTGGGTGTGTTGAGGTGGGTGTGTTGAGGTGGGTAGGTTGAGGTGGGTGTGTTGAGGTGGGTGTGTGAGGTGGGTGTGTTGAGGTGGGTGTGTTGAGGTGGGTGTGTTGAGGTGGGTAGGTTGAGGTGGGTATGTTGAGGTGGGTAGGTTGAGGTGGGTGTGTTGAGGTGGGTAGGTTGAGTTGGGTGTGTTGAGGTGGGTGTGTTGAGGTGGGTGTGTTGAGGTGGGTGTGTTGAGGTGGGTAGGTTGAGGTGGGTGAGTTGAGGTGGGTATGTTGAGGTAGGTGTGTTGAGGTGGGTGTGTTGAGGTGGGTGTGTTGAGGTGGGTGTGTTGAGGCGGGTGTGTTGAGGTGGGTGTGTTGAGCTGCATGTGTTGAGGTGGGTGAGTTGAGGTGGATGTGTTGAGGTGGGTGTGTTGAGGTGGGTGTGTTGAGGTGGGTGTATTCAGGTGGGTAGGTTGAGCTGGGTGTGTTGAGGTGGGTGTGTTGAGGTGGGTTTGTTGAGGTGGGTGTGTTGATGTGGGTGTGTTGAGGTGGGTAGGTTGAGGTGGGTGTGTTGATGTGGGTAGGTTGAGGTGGGTGTGTTGAGGTTGGTGTGTTGAGGTGGGTGTGTTGAGGTGGGTGTGTTAAGGTGGTTGTGTTGAGGTGGGTGTGTTGAGGTGGGTGTGTTGAGGTGGCTGTGTTGAGGTGGGTGTGTTGAGGTGGGTAGGTTGAGGTGGGTGTGTTGAGGCAGGTGTGTTGATGTGGGTGTGTTGAGGTGGGGAGGGTGAGGTGGGTGTGTTGAGGTGGGTGTGTTGAGGTGGGTTTGTTGAGGTGGTTAGGTTGAGGTGGGTGTGTTGAGGTTGGTGTGTTGAGGTGGGTAGGTTGAGGTGGGTGTGTTGAGGTGGGTGTGTTGAGGTGGGTGAGTTGAGGTGGGTATGTTGAGGTGGGTGTGTTGAGGTGGGTGTATTGAGGTGGGTGTGTTGAGGTGGGTGTGTTGAGGTGGGTATGTTGAGCTGGATGTGTTGAGGTGGGTGAGTTGAGGTGGATGTGTTGAGGTGGGTGTGTTGATGTGGGTGTGTTGATGTGGGTGTGTTAAGGTGGGTGTGTTGTGGTGGGTGTGTTGAGGTGGGTAGGTTGAGGTGGGTGTGTTGAGGTGGGTGTGTTGAGGTGGGTGAGTTGAGGTGGGTATGTTGAGGTGGGTGTGTTGAGGTGTGTGTGTTGAGGTTGGTGTGTTGAGGTTGGTGTGTTGAGGTGGGTGTGTTGAGGTGGATGTGTTTTGGTGGGTAGTTTGAGGTGGGTATGTTGAGGTGGGTAGGTTGAGGTGGGTGTGTTGAGGTTGGTAGGTTGAGGTGGGTTTGTTGAGGTGGGTGTGTTGAGGTGGATGTGTTTTGGTGGGTAGGTTGAGGTGGGTATGTTGAGGTGGGTAGGTTGAGGTGGGTGTGTTGAGGTGGGTAGGTTGAGGTGGGTATGTTGAGGTGGGTAGGTTGAGGTGGGTGTGTTGAGGTGGGTAGGTTGAGGTGGGTTTGTTGAGGTGGGTGTGTTGAGGTGGGTGTGTTGAGGTGGGTGTGTTGAGGTGGGTAGGTTGAGGTGGGTAGGTTGAGGTGGGTGTTTTGAGGTGGGTGTGTTGAGGTGGGTAGGTTGAGGTGGGTGTGTTGAGGTGGGTGTGTTGAGGTGGGTGTGTTGAGGTTGGTAGGTTGAGGTGGGTAGGTTGAGGTGGGTGTGTTGAGGTGGGTGTGTTGAGGTGGGTAGGCTGAGGTGGGTAGGTTGAGGTGGGTAGGTTGATGTGGGTATGTTGAGGTGGGTGTGTTGAGGTGGGTAGGTTGAGGTGGGTGTGTTGAGGTGGGTAGGTTTAGGTGGGTGTGTTGAGGTGGGTGTGTTGAGGTGGGTAGGCTGAGGTGGGTAGTTTGAGGTGGGTAGGTTGAGGTGGGTATGTTGAGGTGGGTATGTTGAGGTGGGTGTGTTGAGGTGGATGTGTTGAGGTGGATAGGTTGAGGTGGGTGTGTTGAGGTCGGTGTGTTGAGGTGGGTAGGTTGAGGTGGGTAGGTTGAGGTGGGTGTGTTGAGGTGGGTAGGTTGAGGTGGGTAGGTTGAAGTGGGTAGGTTGAGGTGGGTGTGTTGAGGTGGGTGTGTTGAGGTGGGTGTCTTGAGGTGGGTGTGTTGAGGTGGGTGTGTTGAGGTGGGTAGGTTGAGGTGGGTGTGTTGAGGTGGGTAGGTTGAGGTGGTTGTGTTGAGGTGGGTAGGTTGAGGTGGGTGTGTTGAGGTGGGTGTGTTGAGGTGGGTGTGTTGAAGTGGGTGTGTTGAGGTGGGTGTGTTGAGGTGGGTGTCTTGAGGTGGGTGTGTTGAGGTGGGTATGTTGAGCTGGATGTGTTGAGGTGGGTGAGTTGAGGTGGATGTGTTCAGGTGGGTGTGTTAAGGTGGGTGTGTTGAGGTGGGTGTGTTGAGGTGGGGAGGTTGATGTGGGTGTGTTGATGTGGGTGTGTTGAGGTGGGTGTGTTGAGGTGGGTGTGTTGAGGTGGGTGTGTTGAGGTGGGTGTTTTGAGGTGGGTGTGTTGAGGTGGGTGTGTTGAGGTGGGTAGGTTCAGCTGGGTGTGTTGAGGTGGGTGTGTTGAGGAGGGTGTGTTGAGGTGGGTGTGTTGATGTGGCTGTGTTGAGGTGGGTAGGTTGAGGTGGGTGTGTTGAGGTGGGTAGGTTGAGGTGGGTGTGTTGAGGTGGGTGTGTTGAGGTGGGTGTGTTGAGGTGGGTGTGTTAAGGTGGTTGTGTTTAGGTGGGTGTGTTGAGGTGGGTGTGTTGAGGTGGGTGTGTTGAGGTGGGTGTGTTGAGGTGGGTAGGTTGAGGTGGGTGTGTTGAGGTGGGTGTGTTGAGGTGGGTGTGTTGAGGTGGATAGGTTGAGGTGGGTGTGTTGTGGTGGGTGTGTTGAGGTGGGTAGGTTGAGGTGGGTAGGTTGAGGTGGGTGTGTTGAGGTGGGTGTGTTGAGGTGGGTGAGTTGAGGTGGGTATGTTGAGGTGGGTGTGTTGAGGTGGGTGTGTTGAGGTTGGTGTGTTGAGGTTGGTGTGTTGAGGTGGGTGTGTTGAGGTGGATGTGTTTTGGTGGGTAGTTTGAGGTGGGTATGTTGAGGTGGGTAGGTTGAGGTGGGTGTGTTGAGGTTGGTAGGTTGAGGTGGGTTTGTTGAGGTGGGTGTGTTGAGGTGGATGTGTTTTGGTGGGTAGGTTGAGGTGGGTATGTTGAGGTGGGTAGGTTGAGGTGGGTGTGTTGAGGTGGGTAGGTTGAGGTGGGTATGTTGAGGTGGGTAGGTTGAGGTGGGTGTGTTGAGGTGGGTAGGTTGAGGTGGGTTTGTTGAGGTGGGTGTGTTGAGGTGGGTGTGTTGAGGTGGGTGTGTTGAGGTGGGTGTGTTGAGGTGGGTAGGTTGAGGTGGGTAGGTTGAGGTGGGTGTGTTTAGGTGGGTGTTTTGAGGTGGGTAGGTTGAGGTGGGTGTGTTGAGGTGGGTGTGTTGAGGTGGGTGTGTTGAGGTGGGTAGGTTGAGGTGGGTAGGTTGAGGTGGGTGTGTTGAGGTGGGTGTGTTGAGGTGGGTAGGCTGAGGTGGGTAGGTTGAGGTGGGTAGGTTGATGTGGGTATGTTGAGGTGGGTGTGTTGAGGTGGGTAGGTTGAGGTGGGTGTGTTGAGGTGGGTAGGTTTAGGTGGGTGTGTTGAGGTGGGTGTGTTGAGGTCGGTAGGCTGAGGTGGGTAGTTTGAGGTGGGTAGGTTGAGGTGGGTATGTTGAGGTGGGTATGTTGAGGTGGGTGTGTTGAGGTGGATGTGTTGAGGTGGGTAGGTTGAGGTGGGTGTGTTGAGGTCGGTGTGTTGAGGTGGGTAGGTTGAGGTGGGTAGGTTGAGGTGGGTGTGTTGAGGTGGGTAGGTTGAGGTGGGTAGGTTGAAGTGGGTAGGTTCAGGTGGGTGTGTTGAGGTGGGTGTGTTGAGGTGGGTGTGTTGAGGTGGGTGTGTTGAGGTGGGTGTGTTGAGGTGGGTAGGTTGAGGTGGGTGTGTTGAGGTGGGTAGGTTGAGGTGGTTGTGTTGAGGTGGGTAGGTTGAGGTGGGTGTGTTGAGGTGGGTGTGTTGAGGTGGGTGTGTTGAAGTGGGTGTGTTGAAGTGGGTGTGTTGAGGTGGGTAGGTTGAGGTGGGCAGGTTGAGGTGGGTGTGTTGAGGTGGGTGTGTTGAGGTGGGCAGGTTGAGGTGGGCAGGTTGAGGTGGGTGTGTTGCGGTTGGTGTGTTGAGGTGGATGTGTTGAGGTGGGTGTGTTGAGGTGGGTATGTTGAGGTGGGTGTGTTGAGGTGTGTGTGTTGAGGTGGGTGTGTTGAGGTGTGTGTGTTGAGGTGGGTATGTTGAGGTGGGTGTGTTGAGGTGGGTGTGTTGAGGTGGGTAGGTTGAGGTGGGTGTGTTGAGGTGGGTAGGTTGAGGTGGGTGTGTTGAGGTGGGTAGGTTGAGGTGGGTATGTTGAGGTGGGTATGTTGTGTCTTTCCTTGCTTGGCAGGAGGGATCAAGATCACCAATTAATGATGCAAAGCTAAGGACATTAGACAGCCAGTCGTGCCATTGTCTTTTCTAAATGTGAAGGGAGATGAAACTATCGGCTATGCTGACTTATATAACACTCACAAATTCCATACATTTATGGTCAGCGTATTAACTGAAACTATAGATGATCCTTATGCTGTCAGGGAAGGAAAGAGATGCAATAATATTGAGAGAAGCTAACTTTGACTACTATTGGCCGTGCCATTCCAATGTTGGAGGTGTCTGCAAATATCCTTATATCAGATTGTATAGTTTGGCAACTGGCTTTATGCTGACACAGAGCCTATGGGCTTAGTTCTCCACGGTCTTTGAGAGGCTGGTGTGACAGGACCTGCAAATATATATGTTGGCATTGCTGTGGTGTGCAGTCAAGCGGGTAATCAGTGTGGCAATGTATTGTCTGTGACATCAGTTGGCTGTGTAGAAATGCAGTCTGTATGACCTGAATGAATATTGTTATTACCGTGTGTGTGCGTGTGTGTCTGTGTGGGTGTGAGCTGCCAATATACTGATGTAGTGAGAATGTGTGGACAGTGTGGTGATCCAGTGTGTTGGATATGAGTTAATGAGGTACTGATACAGTGAGTAAAATTTGAGTGGATGGTGTGGTGATCCAGTGTGCGTGTGAGATGTGTTAATGGGTGTGCATGACTTGAGTGGCTGGTGTGGTGTACTGATTTCCTTGACATTCCTCCTTTCATCTTGTACCACTTTAATCATCAAATATCATACTTATGTTGTATTGAAACCAGCTCCCATCATTAATTTTAACTTGTCACCAAACTCTGTAGAATACAGTTGGATGCAATGCAACTCCCTGAGTCCCTGTGAAAGTTTCTATTGTGAGAACTCTCTTTTCATGTTTCCTCTCCTTTTCATCTCTGTTCAACTGAAATCCTTTAGAGACTTCAACTAAATTAGCAGACACTATTTGTCTAGTCTAGGTTACACAGAAACTAATTGTTAAAGAAAATGAAATCCTCAGAACATTTAAAAAAGGCAGATGAAAATAATATTGCATAAAAATATCAACAATAACTGAAGATGATACTGAAAACATGCTTTAAAACTGGAGAATAATAAAAAGGTCTTAAGAAGTTTCTGATGCTTTAAGAGCTCCACTGCTCCTGAGCACCCCTTAGAGTTACCCCAGATAGATTAAGCAAATGCCCAGCTTAGTCCTGTCAGACAGAGCAGTCCTGTCTTTACTTACAGTAATTATAAATAACATTTCAGTGAGGCTATGGTTTCTTCTTGGCAAGACAGCTTTAATCCAGTCTCAAGGTTCTGTGTGAAAATTGCGTTTGGCACTAAATTGGCACAGGTGCAATGGCAGGTAGCACAAGTATCCCCTGAGTGCATCTCACTGTCCAACCAGTATGCAGTTCTGAATACTGATGAGAGTGATTGTTCATCTGGGGAGTACAGCCAGAGCCAGGTCCATGGCACCACGGCTAGCTCAGCAGTACAGGGGGGTATGAGGAAGAGTGGAAGAGCAATAGTGATAGGAGATTCGATAGTTAGGGGAACAGACAGACATTTCTGTGGCTGCAGATGTGAATCCAGAATGATACGTTGCCTCCCTCGTTCAAGGTCAAAGGGTATCACTGAACAGCTGCAGAGCACCCTGAGCGGGGAGGGGAGGAGGTGGGGCGCGGTGGTGAACAACCATCAGTCATGGTCCACATCAGTACCAATGACATAGAGAGAAAGAATGATGTGGTATTGCAGTCAGAATTTAGGGAGCTGGGTAGGAAATTGGCAAGCAGGACCTCAAAATTAGTAATCCCCAGATTACTCCTGGTACCATGTGCAAGTGAGTATAGAAATAGGAGGTTAAAGCAGACGAACGCTTGGTTGGATAGATGGTGGAGGAGGGAGGGATTTTGATTCTTGGGTCCATGGAATCAGTTCCGGGGGAGATGGGACCTCTATAGGCCGATGTGTTGCATCTAAACAGAGCCAAGACCAATTTCCTTGAGGGCAACTTGCTAGTGCTATTGTGGAGGGTTTAAGCTAACCTGTCAGGGGTATGGGAACCAGGAGGCATACCAAGGTGCAAAGAATACTGGGAGAGGCAGGTTGTACTAAAGTAGGAAATAGTAAGTTACTAAGTTGGTTCATGGAAGAGGGGAATTAAAAAAGTCTAAGTTAGCGTTACAGTGCATGTATGTGGATGCGCAGAGTGTGGTAAATAAAATTGGGGAGTTGCAGTTGCAAGTAACCACCTGGAAATATGATTTTGTAGTGATAATAGAGACCTGGCTCAAAGAAGGGTGGGACTGGGTATTAAATATTCCAGGATGCAAAGTGATCAGGAAAGATAGGGGAGGAAGGAGAGGAGGACGGGTGGCAGAGAGAGCATGTCCCAGAGGGGTCAAGGGCAGAATCTATTTGGCTAGAGCTAAGCACCAAAAACAGGTGCAATTATCCTGCTCGGTGTAGTCTGCAGGCCACCAACTAGTGGGAAAGATGTAGAGGAACAAATTTGCAAGGAAATTACAGAGAAGTGCAAGGATTGTAGAGTTATAATGGGGAACTTTAATTATCTAAATATATCTGGGGCAGTAGTAGTGTAAAAGGTGGAGAGGGGAAAGAGTCCCTAGAGTGTGTGCAGCAGAATTTTCTACAGCAGCATGTTTCCAGTGCATTGAGAAGGGAGGCTTTGCTGGATCTAGTTCTTGGGGTGAGGTGGACCAAATGGATAAAGTGTCAGTAAGGGAACATTTAGAGGACAGTGATCATTGTAAGGTTTAGGTTGGCTGTAGAAAAGGAGATGGAG